>NC_142437.1:91275909-91578939 GCF_059453495.1 Arachis ipaensis | reverse complement strand
ACATGTTTACCATTGTATTTCCTTTCAGTATGACTCTCTAAACCTCTTAGGTTGAGGGGAGGAGCCTTGCTGAGTCCTATGAATTAATAAAAGTATTACTAATTCATCTTCGATCCGTGTGATTAATTCTAAGATGTATATTCATACTTCAACATGGTGAATAGGATTATCAGTGACAAATCAGCTCTGTTCATCATACTAAGACGAACGTGCCTGACAAATACCCGCGTCTACTTGGGTTCGTGTGAATACTTCAGTGGAAAGCACGCACCACCAGCTTGAATCATACATCTCTTAAACGGCTAATCCATGACTTCGTTGGGGACTTCTTGAAACATCAGTTCAGCCGATTTACCGGGAGATTAGGGTCTCTGTGGTAGAACCCAAAGATGCAGCATTCTCTGACCCGGAAGATCCGACCTTGTCTATTGCATTTTGAGTATGATCATTAAGGAGAATGGGCTGTACGCGCTTCACCCTCAAGCAGAGATGGATCCACACTAACCCTGAGGTTTAGATCCAGAGGAGTATTGATGACCTCTCAATAAAGGCGTTAATCACATACAGCCTGCCATTGAAGAAATCACTCACAAGCAAAGAAGACAGTAATACCAGAGTTAACTCAGAAAGGCAAAGCAACTCTAATGCTAAACTATATTCCTATCCCAGATTCCATTTAATATAAAAAGTAATTTATACAATATTAATCCACATCCAACATCCTTCTGATTTGCCTGACTCAGACCTGCAAGATAACCATAGCTTGCTTCAAACCACAATCCTCGTGGGATCGACCCTGACTCGCTCAGGTATTACTTGGACGAACCAATGCACTTGCTGGTACAGCTGTACGAAAGTGTGGGGACTCGTGCACCAGAAGGCATGTTGAGCTAAAAGAAATGATGCAAAAGGAAGAATGCTGAGCTTAGAGTGATCACCAGTAGTGAGAATATCTCCAAACAATGATCATCCTATTCAGAATTGGCACAACTGTGGTTGTTTGATCTATCAAAGATGGAACTAACATTGGTGGGAGCACATCGCTGAAACTCTTAACCAGAGGGGGAAGAACCAAACCCAATAGCATGGATCGAAATTGACGATTAGAAGGTTACCTGCTTGAAGACGATGAAGAAGACGCCGAGATCTCAGAAGATGGTACCGAGACCGAAGAAGATGGCAACGACACCGAGACTGCAGAAGAAGACAGTGAGGAGTCCTCAGAAGATGGCGCCGAGGCGGAAGAAGATGATGCCGATGGGACCTCATGAGACAGCGACTACACGCGCGCAGAAGACGGCGGCGAAGAAGACGACAATGGCACTCGGAGACGACTATGGTATCTGATTGGAGAAGATGAGAATGATGTGGGTAAGTTAGGGTTAGTGAGGGTAATTTAGATAATATTTTTTTTAACTTAGAGACTGATTTAGTGACCACAACTTTAGCGACCGAATTAGCAACCAACTATGTAATTCTATTTACCTATAGATCGGTTGCAAAATCAGTTGCTAAATTAAAAAATAGTGATCGATTTTGTGACCAAGAGTCCCAAGGACATTCCTTCCTTTGTTTTGGTTGGTAATTCGGTCGCTAAATAAAAAAATAGCGACCGATTTTAGCGACCATTTATGTTCTAATTGTATAAAACTAGTCGGTCGCTAATTCGATGGCTATTAGTGACTGATTGTGTTAGTCACTAAAAGAAGTCGCTAAATTAACAATTAGCAACTGATTTAGCGACCAGTAATTTAGCGACTGAATTAGCGACCGAACAGCTGTTCATGCTATTTCACATCAGTTGCGAAATCGGTCGCTAAAATAAAAAATAGTGATCGCTTTTGGGACCAATTGATGAGCGGATAATTTATACGCTTTTTGGCATTGTTTTTAGTATGTTTTTAGTATATTTTAGTTAGTTTTTATTATATTTTATTAATTTTTAAATAAAAATCACATTTTTGGACTTTACTATGAGTTTGTATATTTTTTTGTGGTTTCAGGTATTTTCTGGCTGAAATTGAGGGACCTGAGCAAAAATCTGATTCAGAGGCTGAAAAAGGACTGCAGATGCTGTTGGATTCTGACCTCCCTGCAGTCGAAGTGGATTTTCTGGAGCTACAGAAGCCCAATTGGAGCGTTCTCAATTGCGTTGGAAAGTAGACATCCTGGGCTTTCCAGTAATTTATAATAGTCGATACTTTGCCCGAAATTTGATGGCCCAAATCGGCGTTCCAAGTCAGCATAAAAATTCTGGCTTCAAAACGCCAGAATTGGCATAAAAGCTGGAGTTAAACGCCCAAACTGGCACAAAAGCTGGTGTTTAACTCCAAGAAAAGCCTATACACATGAAAACTTCAACGCTCAGCCCAAGCACACACCAAGTGGGCCCTGAAGTGGATTCTGCATCATTTACTCATTTCTGTAAACCCTAGGTTACTAGTTTTCTACAAATAGGACCTTTTGCTATTGTATTTTACACACTTGATCATACTTTTGATCTTGGTTCTTCTGGTTCCCTCTCTAGGGCAGAAGCTAAAGATCACCACTATCACTTTTGTATTTTCAACGGTGGAGTTTCTACACACCATAGATTAAGGTGTGGAGCTCTACTGTTTCTCATGAATTAATACAAAGTACTATTGTTTTTCTATTCAACTCAAGCCTATTTCTGTTCTAAAATATCCATTTGTTCTTCAACATGATGAATGTGATGATCCGTGACACTCATCACCATTCTCACCTATGAACGCGTACCTGACAACCACTTCCGTTCTACATGCAAACAAGCTTGAATGTGTATCTCTTGGGTTTCTAATCTAAGATTAGAACCTTGTGATATAGGCTAGAATCATTTGCAGCCATTTCTGAGATCCGGAAAGTCTAAACCTTGTCTGTGGTATTCCGAGTAGGATCAGGGAAGGGATGACTATGACGAGCTTCAAACTCGTGAATGTTGGGCGTAGTGACAGACGCAAAAGGATCAATGGATCCTATTCCAACGTGATCGAGAACCAACAGCTGATTAGCCGTGCGGTGACAGTGCATTTGGACCATTTTCACTGAGAGGACAGGAAGTAGCCATTGACAACGGTGATGCCCAACATACAACTTTCCATGGAAAGGAGTATGAATGATTGGAAGAAGGTAATAGGAAAGCAGAGGTTCAGAAGGAACAAAGCATCTTCATACGCTTATCTGAAATTCTCACCAATGAATTACATAAGTATCTCTATCCTATTTTATGTTTTATTCATATTTTAATTATCAATTCTTCATAACCATTTGAATCTGCCTGACTGAGATTTACAAGATGACCATAGCTTGCTTCAAGCCGACAATCTCCGTGGGATCGACCCTTACCCACGTAAGGTTTATTACTTGGACAACCCAGTGCACTTGCTGGTTAGTTGTGCGGAGTTGTGACAAAGAGTTGAGATTACAATTATGCGTACCATGATGTTGGCGCCATTGATGATCACAATTTCGTGCACCAAGTTTTTGGCGCCGTTGCCGGGGATTGTTAGAGTTTGGACAACTGACGGTTCATCTTGTTGCTCAGATTAGGTAATTTTATTTTATGTTTAAGCTTTTTACCTATTAATTTTCGAAAAATTTCAAAAAAAAAAATTGTATTTCTATTTTGTTCTTCATAACTTTTAAGAATGAATTCTAGAGTTTCATGATGATTTGTTGAAGTCTGGCTGGCTGAGAAGCCATGTCTAATCTTTTGGACCGAGGTTTCAACTTATCATCACAAGGGCTTGTTGATTTCTATCAATCTTGCTGTTGAACGTAATGATTTGCTAAAGCTTGGCTGGCCATTGGCCATGTCTAGTGTTTTGGACCGAAGCTTTCACTAAAAGCTTGGCTGGCTAGTAAGCCATGTCTAATTCCTGGACCGGAGTTTTAGACTAACATTGCATGATTCCTGGAATTCTCATTAAGATTTTTGAAGTCCTTTTTTTTTCTCTTTTTCCACTTAATTTTCGAAAAAAAAATTACAAAAAATTTTTTTTAAAATCTTAAGATCAAAAATATTTTATGTTTCTTGTTTGAGTCTAGTGTCTAATCTTAAGTTTGGTGTCAATTGCATTCTTCTAATTTTCGAAAATTACATGCATTATGTTCTTCATTGATCTTCAAGTTGTTCTTGATGATTTCCTTGCTCTGATCTTTAAATTATCTTGTTTTGTGTCTTTTGTTGTTTCGCATATGCATTTTCAAATTGTTATAGTCCTTAGCATACAAACTTCTAAGTTTGGTGTCTTGCATGCATTATCTGTTTAATCTTAGTTTTCCAACCATGTCTTTTCAAGTCAATAATACAGAGAATTGAAGATTCAGAACATGCAGCAGAAGAATTACAGAGAAAAAGCTGGGCGTTCAAAACGCCTAGTGAGGAAGGAAAACTGGCGTTTAAACGCCAGCCAGGGTACCTGGCTGGGTGTTAAACGCCCAAAAAGGTAGCATTTTGGGCGTTAAACGCCAGAATGGATGCCATTCTGGGCGTTTAACGCCAGGAGGACACTAGAGGGAAGATTTTGTTTTTAATTCAAATATTTTTCAAATATTCATAATTTTTCAAAATCAAATCTTTTTCAAATCATATCTCTTCAATCATATCTTTTCAAAATCAATTTCTTTCCATTTTTTAAATTATTATTCTTTTCAAAAATCCTTGATACAATTAATGATTTAACTCAAAATTTTCAAATTGTTACTTGCCTATTAAGAAAGGATCAAATTTTAATTCTAGAATCATATCTTTTAATTTCCTGTTAGTCAAGTAATCAACTTTAATTTTAAAAATTTCTATTTTTAATTTGATTCTCAATCATATCTTCTTAATCATATCTTTTCAATCACATCTTTTTCAAAATTAATTTTCAATCATATCTTTTTGATTTCTAATTTCAAAATCCTTTCCAAAAATCACTTAATTTCTTTCCCAATCTTAGTTTTCGAAAATCATTTACCAAAATTTCAAAATTTCTTTTAATTATTCCAAAATCTTTTTACTTTAATTTCGAAAATTCTTCCCCTCTTCTCAAATCCTTCTATTTAAAGGACTAACACTTCTCCATTATCAGCAATTCGAACTCTATCCCTCTTGATAAGTTCGAATTCTCTCTTCTCTACCCCATCCTTCTATTTTTATTTTCCTCTGACACCTCAAGGAATCTCTATACTGGGACATAGAGGATTCCATATTTTCTTCTCCTCTCTTTTCATATGATCAGGAGCAAGGACAAGGGCATTCTTGTTGAAGCTGATCCTGAACCTGAAAGGACCTTGAAGAGAAAGCTAAAAGAAGCTAAAGTACAACTCTCTATAGAGGACCTAACAGAAACTTTCAAATAAGAAGAAGCCATGGTAGCCAAAAACAACAACAATGCCAACAATGCTAGGAAGGTGCTTGGTGACTTTACTGCACCTACTCCCGACTTCTATGGGAGAAGCATCTCAATCCCTGCCATTGGAGCAAACAACTTTGAGCTTAAGCCTGAATTAGTTTCTCTAATGCAGCAGAGTTGCAAGTTTCATGGACTTCCATTGGAAGATCCTCATCAGTTCTTAGCTGAATTCTTGTAAATCTATGACACTGTCAAGACCAATGGGGTTGATCCTGAGGTCTACAAGCTTATGCTCTTTCCCTTTGCTATAAGAGACAGAGCTAGAACATGGTTGGATTCACAACCTAAAGAAAGCCTGAACTCTTGAGAAAAGCTAGTCAATGCCTTCTTGGCAAAGTTTTTTCCACCTCAAAAATTGAGCAAGCTTAGAGTAGAAGTCCAAACCTTCAGACAGAAGGAAGGTGAATCCCTCTATGAAGCTTGGGAAAGATACAAGTAATTGATCAGAAGGTGTCCTTCTGACATGCTTTCAGAATGGAGCATCATAGGTATCTTCTATAATGGTCTGTCTGAACTGTCCAAGATGTCATTGGACAGCTCTGTTGGAGGATCTCTTCATCTGAAGAAGACGCCTGCAGAAGCTCAGGAACTCATTGAAATGGTTACAAATAACCAATTCATGTACACCTCTGAGAGGAATCCTGTGAACAATGGGACGCCTCAGAAGAAGGGAGTTCTTGAAATTGATACTCTGAATGCCATATTGGCTTAGAACAAAATATTGACTCAGCAAGTCAATATGATTTCTCAGAGTCTGTCTGGAATGCAAGCAGCAACAGTCAGTACCAAAGAAGTTTCATCTGAAGAAGAAGCTTATGATCCTGAGAACCCAGCAATGGAAGAGATGAATTACATGGGAGAATCCTATGGAAACACCTATAATCCTTCATGGAGAAATCATCCAAACCTCTCATGGAAGGATCAACAGAGGCCTCAACAAGACTTCAATAACAATAATGGTGGAAGAAATAGGTTTAGCAATGGCAAACCTTTTCCATCATCTTCTCAGCAACAAACAGAGAATTCTTAGCAGAACCACTCTAAATTAGCAACTGCAGCCTCTGATTTAATTAAAACCACTCAAAGTTTCATGACTGAAACAAGGTCCTCCATTAGAAATTTGGAGGCACAAGTGGGTCAGCTGAGTAAGAAAGTTACTGAACTCCCTCCTAGTACTCTTCCAAGCAATACAGAAGAGAATCCAAAAGGAGAGTGCAAGGCCATCAACATAACCCACACGGCCGAACCTAGAGAGGAGGAAGAGGTAGTGATCTCCACTGAGGAAGACCTCAATGGACGTCCACTGGCCTCCAAGGAGTTCCCTAATGAGGAACCATGGGAATATGAGGCTCACACTGAGACCATATAGATTCCATTGAATTCACTTTTGCCATTCATGAGCTCTGATGAGTATTCTTCCTCTGAAGAGGATGAAGATGTTACTGAAGAACAAGTTGCTAAGTACCTTGGAGCAATCATGAAGCTAAATGCCAAGCTATTTGGTAATGAGACTTGGGAGGATGAACCCCCCTTGCTCACCAAAGAACTGGATGACTTGACTAGGCAGAAATTACCTCTGAAGAGACAAGATCCTGGAAAGTTCTCAATACCTTGTACCATAGGCACCATGACATTTGAGAAGGCTCTGTGTGACCTAGGGTCAAGCATAAACTTCATGCCTCTCTCTGTAATGGAGAAGCTAGGGATCCTTGAGGTACAAGCTGCAAGAATCTCACTAGAGATGGCAGACAATTCAAAGAAACAGGCTTATGGACTTGTAGAGGATGTCTTGGTAAAGGTTGAAGACCGCTACATCACTGCTGATTTCATAATCCTAGATACTGGGAAGTGTATGGATGAATCCATCATCCTTGGCAGACCCTTCCTAGCCACAGCAAAAGCTGTGATTGATGTTGACAGAGGAGAATTGGTCCTTCAAGTGAATGAGGACTCCCTTGTGTTTAAAGCTCAAGGATCTCCCTCTATAACCATGGAGAAGAAGCATGAAAAGCTTCTCTCAATACAGAGTCAAACAAAACCCCCACATTCAAACTCTAGGTTTGGTGTTGGGAGGCCACAACCAAACTCTAAGTTTGGTGTTAAGAGGCCATCATCATGCTCTGAGTATCTGTGAGGCTCCATGAGAGCCCACTGTCAAGCTACTGACATTAAAGAAGCGCTTGATGGGAGGCAACCCAATTTTACTTATCTATGTTAAATTTCTATTTTTCATTGTTATTTTATATTTTCTGTAGGTTAATAATCATGTGAAGTCACAAAAACAATTCAAAAAACAAAAACAAACTGAAAAACAGAATGAAAAATAGCACACCCTGGAGGAGAAGCCTACTGGCGTTTAAACGCCAGTAAGGGCAGCAGACTGCCCAGTCTGGCACCATTCTGGGCGTTTAACGCCAAAAATGGGCACCAGACTGGCGTTTAATGCCAGAAAAGGGCAAGAAGCTGGCGTTAAACGCCAGAAATGCGCAGCAACCTGGTGTTTAACGCCAGGATTGGCAGCAAAGGGTGTTTTGCAAGCCTAATTGGTGCAGGGATGAGAAATCCTTGACACCTCCGGATCTGTGGACCCCACAAGATCCCCACCAACCTCAACTCACTCTCTCTCTTCTTCACACCTTTTCATAATACTCTTACCCAAATACCCTTCACCAATCACCTCAATACCTCTTCCCCAAAAACCCCTCACCTATCAAATCCTACCCTCTTCTCCGTAAACCCTTCACCAATCCACATCCATCCATCATAAACCCCACCTACCTCACCATTTAAATTCAAACCACTTTCCCTCCCAAACCCACCCATACATGGCCGAACCTTACCCTCTCCCCACTCCTATATAAACCCATCTTCACCCCTTCATTTTCACACATCTTAAACACTACTTCTCCCCCTTGGCCGAAACACTAACCCCCTCCATCTCCTTTATTTCTTCTTCCTCTACTCTCTTCCTTCTTCTTTTGCTCAAGGACGAGCAAACCTTCTAAGTTTGGTGTGGTAAAAGCGTTGCTTTTTGTTTTTCCATAACCATTTATGGCACCTAAGGCCGGAGAAACCTCTAGAAAGAGGAAAGGGAAGGCAAAAGCTTCCACCTCTGAGTCATGAGAGATGGAGAGATTCATCTCAAGGGTGCATCAAGACCACTTCTATGAAGTTATGGCCAAGAAGAAGGTGATCCCCGAGGTCCCTTTCAAGCTCAAAAAGGGTGAATATCCAGAGATCCGACATGAGATTCGAAGAAGAGGTTGGGAAGTTCTCACCAACCCCATTCAACAAGTCAGAATCTTAATGGTTCAAGAGTTCTATGCCAATGCATGGATCACCAAGAACCATGATCAAAGTGTGAACCCGGACCCAAAGAATTGGCTTACAATGGTTCAGGGGAAATACTTAAATTTCAGTCCAGAAAATGTAAGGTTGGCATTCAACTTGCCCATGATGCAAGGAGATGCACGCCCCTACACTAGAAGGGTCAACTTTGATAAAAAATTGGACCAAGTCCTCATAGACATTTGTGAAGAGGGCGCTCAATGGAAGAAAGATTCAAGAGGAAAGCCAGTTCAACTAAGAAGGCATGACCTCAAGCCTGTGGCTAGGGGATGGTTGGAGTTCATCCAACGCTCAATCATTCCCACTAGCAACTGGTCTGAAGTTACTATAGACCGGGCTATCATGATCCATAGCATTATGATTGGAGAGGAAGTAGAAGTTCATGAGGTTATATCCCTAGAACTCTACAAGGTGGCGGACAAGTCCTCTACTTTGTCAAGGTTAGCCTTCCCTCATCTCATTTGTCACCTTTGCAATTCAGCTGGAATTGACATAGAGGAAGACATCCTCATTGATGAGGACAAGTCCATCACTAAGAAAAGGATGGAGCAAACAAGAGATCTCACTCATGGACAAGAGCATGAGGAAATTGCTCATCATGAAATCCCTGAGATGCCTCAAGGGATGCATTTTCCTCCATAAAATTATTGGGAGCAAATTAACACCTCCCTAGGAGAATTAAGTTCCAATATGGGACAACTAAGGGTGGAACACCAAGAGCATTCTATCCTCCTTCATGAAATTAGAGAAGATCAAAGAATTATGAGAGAGGAGCAACAAAGGCAAGGAAGAGACATTGAGGAGCTCAAGCACTCCATAAGATCTTCAAGAGGAAGAACTAATCGCCATCACTAAGGTGGACCCGTTCTTTAATTTCTTTGTTCTTTATTTTCTGTTTTTCGAATTTTTATGCTTTATGTTTATCTATGTTTGTGTCTTTATTACATGATCACTAGTGTCTTAGTGTCTATGTCTTAAATCTATGAATATCCTATGAATCCATCACCTTTCTTAAAAGAAAAATGTTTTAATCACAAAAGAACAAGAAGTACATGATTTCGAATTCATCCTTGAAACTAGTTTAATTATTTTGAAGTGCTGACAATACTTTTTGTTTTCTGAATGAATGCTTGAACAATGCATATTTTTGAATTTGTTGTTTTTGAATGTTAAAATTGTTGGCTCTTGAAAGAATAATGAAAAAGGAGAAATGTTATTGATAATCTGAAAAATCATAAAATTGATTCTTGAAGTAAGAAAAAGCAGTGAAAAGCTTGCAGAAAAAAATGGCGAAAAAATAAAAGAAAGAAAGAAAAAGAAAAAAAAAAGCAAGCAGAAAAAGCCAATAGCCCTTTAAACCAAAAGGCAAGGGTAAAATAAAAAGGATCCAAGGCTTTGAGCATCAGTGGATAGGAAGGCCTAAAGGAATAAAATCCTGGCCTAAGCGGCTAAACCAAGTTGTCCCTAACCATGTGCTTGTGGCGTGAAGGTGTCTAGTAAAAACTTGAGACTGAGCGGTTAAAGTCGTGGTCCAAATCAAAAAGAGTGTGCTTAAGAGCTCTGGACACCTCTAATTGGGGACTCTAGCAAGGCTGCGTCACAATTTGAAAAGGTTCACCCAGTTATGTGTCTGTGGCATTTATGTATCCGGTGGTAATACTGGAAAACAAAATGCTTAGGGTCACGGCCAAGACTCATAAAGTAGCTGTGTTCAAGAATCAACATACTAAACTAGGAGAATCAATAACACTATCTGAATTCTGAGTTCCTATAGATGCTAATCATTCTGAACTTCAAGGGATAAAGTGAGATGCCAAAACTGTTCAGAGGCAAAAAGCTACAAGTCCCGCTCATCTAATTGGAGCTAAGTTTCATTGATATTTTGGAATTTATAGTATATTCTCTTTTTTTTATCCTATTTGATTTTCAGTTGCTTGGGGACAAGCAACAATTTAAGTTTGGTGTTGTGATGAGCGGATAATTTATACGCTTTTTGGCATTGTTTTTAGTATGTTTTTAGTATATTTTAGTTAGTTTTGATTATGTTTTTATTAGTTTTTAAATAAAAATCACATTTCTGGACTTTACTATGAGTTTGTGTATTTTTCTGTGATTTCAGGTATTTTTTGGCTGAAATTGAGGGACCTGAGCAAAAATCTGATTCAGAGGCTGAAAAAGGACTGCAGATGCTGTTGGATTCTGACCTCCCTGCACTCGAAGTGGATTTTCTGGAGCTAAATAAGCCCAATTGGCGCGCTCTCAATTGAGTTGGAAAGTAGAAATCTTGGGCTTTCCAGCAATATATAATAGTTCATACTTTTCCCGAGATTTGATGGCCCAAACCGGCGTTCCAAATCAGCATAGAAATTCTAGCGTCAAAACGCCAGAATTGGCATAAAAGCTGGAGTTAAACGCCCAAACTGGCACAAAAGCTGGCGTTTAACTCCAAGAAAAGCCTCTACACGTGAAAGCTTCAACGCTCAGTGCGAGCACACACCAAGTGGGCCCTGAAGTGGATTCTGCATCATTTATTCATTTCTGTAAACCCTAGGTTACTAGTTTTCTACAAATAGGACCTTTGGCTATTGTATTTTACACACTTGATCATACTTTTGATCTTGGTTCTTCTGGTTCCCTCTCTGGGGCCGAAGCCAATGATCACCATTATCACTTTTATATTTTCAACGGTGGAATTTCTACACACCATACATTAAGGTGTGGAGCTCTGCTGTTCCTCATGAATTAATGCAAAGTACTATTGTGTTTCTCTTCAACTCAAGCCTATTTCTATTCTAAGATATCCATTCGTTCTTCAACATGATGAATGTGATGATCCGTGACACTCATCACCATTCTCACCTATGAACGCATGCCTGACAACCACTTCCGTTCTACATGCGAATAAGCTTGAATGTGTATCTCTTGGGTTTTTAATCTAAGATTAGAACCTTCGTGGTATAGGCTAGAATCATTGACGGCCATTCCTGAGATCCGGAAAGTCTAAACCTTGTCTATGGTATTCCGAGTAGGATCAGAGAAGGGATGACTGTGACGAGCTTCAAACTCGCGAGTGTTGGGCGTAGTGACAAACGCAAAAGGATCAATGGATCCTATTCCAACATGATCGAGAACCAACAGCTGATTAGCCGTGCGGTGACAGCGCATTTGGACCATTTTCAGTGAGAGGACGGAAATTAGCCATTGACAACGGTGATGCCCAACATACAGCTTTCCATGGAAAGGAGTATGAATGATTGGAAGAAGGCAATAGGAAAGCAGAGGTTCAGAAGGAACAAAGCATCTTCATACGCTTAGCTAAAATTCTCACCAATGAATTACATAAGTATCTCTATCCTATTTTATGTTTTATTCATATTTTAATTATCAATTCTTCATAACCATTTGAATCTGCCTGACTGAGATTTACAAGATGACCATAGCTTGCTTCAAGCCGACAATCTCCGTGGGATCGACCCTTACTCACGTAAGGTTTATTACTTGGACGACCTAGTGCACTTGCTGGTTAGTTGTGCAGAGTTGTGACAAAGAGTTGAGATTACAATTGTGCGTACCATGATGTTGGCGCCATTGATGATCACAATTTCGTGCACCACCAATAGTTCCAAAGACATTATTTCTTTTTTGGTTGCTAAATCAGTCGCTAAATAAAAAAATAGCGACCAGTTTTAGTGATCGATTTTATTTTGGTTGTATTGAAAACTTATCGGTCGCTAATTCGGTTGCTATTAGCAAACAAATTTATTGGTCGCTAAAATCGATCGCTGAATATAATTTAGCGACCGATTTAGCGATCAATATTGATTTGGTGCTGGAAATTCTGTATTGGTCGCTAAATCGGTCGCTATTAGCAACCAATATTTTCGGTTGCTAAAATCGGTCGCTATTCCAGCATTTTCTTGTAGTGGTGCCATGCTAAATCCGGCATGCAACGCCCCCAAGCCCATCCATGATTGGCATGCCACGCCAAGGTCCAAGTGGAACGACAACTGAAGCCCACTCCCATGGAAGGTGCAAACTCGATTAAAGCTGTGGAAGATTCTGTTAGGATATAAATTGATTTGATTTGGTTTTAATTAGAATTTGAATTATTGTTATTAATTATCATATTCTTCCTAAAAAATGAGATAAGATTTAGTTCTAAATTTGAATTATTAGGTAAACCTAGGATATAAATAAGTGACATTGTTCACAGAAAAAGGGATCCAGACCTAGCCGCATTCTCTTTCACCTTTGTTTTTTTTTATCAAATTTGGTGTCGTCGCCGGGGAGTTGTAATGGTGTATGTTATTGGGTATTGTGTATATGTGAATAGTGTGAATAGCTTAATTTTGGTTTTTGTGAATATGTAATATGTGAATATGTGAATAGTTTGTTTTAGTTAATTGCTTGTTTTTGCTAGTTTTAGGAGTTTATTTTATTTCTTCTTGTTAGCTTTGGTTTTTATTTTCTTTTTTTATCCTATGAATTCTCACCCATTGCATTGTGAGTTTTGTTGGTATTGTGCTATAGGAATTGGGAATTCAAAGTGCTTGTTGCCTAGATGGAATGAAAGGAACTCACCACCATACTACAAGATGTGGGTGCACAAGCTTTGGAATCTCAATTGCCTTGGAGGATACAAGCTTGGATGGGATTTCAAGTTTGATGAGAGCTCTCCATAAGTCCAACTTAAGGACATTAAACCAAAGTGCTAGGTGGGAGACACCCCACCATGGTAGCATCTTTCTTACCCTTTCTTTTTATTTATAATCCTAGTATATTGCATGTTTGCTTGTCTTGGTTAGCTTAGGATTGGTTTAGTTTTGAGTTTAGTAGGTTAATTTGCATATGGATCATGATTTTGTGATGTTTTGAATATTTTGGGGTTGAAATGTTGATTGAGCTAAGGCATAACACCTTAGAAATAAAAGAAAATTTTTTGTAAAACAGGGCATTTGTGCGTACGCACGCTGCTGTGCGTGCGCACATAACTGTGAGTTTCGTGACTTGTGCGAGCGCACAAGCCTGTGCGTCCGCACACTCTTTGTATTGCCCTCTGTTCACAGCGCCAGCACGGTCTGTGGATGGGCGCTCTCCTGTTTTCCTAGATCTGTGCGTGCGCACCATCTTGTGCGTACGCACGCATGTTCCTTATCGCGCTCTCTGTGCGGCCGCACAGACGTGTGCTTCCGCATGCAAGCTTGCACTCCCTCTGTTGGGAGCGTTGGCATAGCCTGTGGGTGTGAACCCTTTTTCTTTTCGCTCTTGTGAGAGCGCACGGAACTGTGTGCGCACGCACACATGATCCTAAAAAAAACTTTCTATGCGTGGGCACAGGCATGTGCATGGGCACAGCTCGAAATAAGGCCTCTGCTCGTGGCTTTAGCACGCATTGTGCATATGCACAATTTCTGCATTTTGCTAACCACGCGTACGCATCACATTGCATTTTTGCCATTTCACGCGTACGCGTCCATTACGTATACGCGTCCATTACGCGTACGCGTCGATTTCCTTTTTCACGCTCACCACGCGCACGCGTCATCGACGCTTACGCGTGGATCCCTCCCCTGTTCTAAACCATTTCTATCTTCTCTTTTCTCTACTTCTTTTCTTCCTTTCTTTTCTCCACCCCTCTCTTTTTCCCCTTTCACCCTATTTTATGCTTGTTTATGTTCGTTTTGTTTGCATTTTATCTTTTATTTTAGTAATTATATTAGATTTACCTTAGTTGTTTAGTAATTAAAGAAGTTGCAAGTGTTTGATTATTGATTGATTGGGTTGTTTCGTAATTGAATTACACCAATGCACTCATAATATGCTTTAAGTTATGAGTACCTAGTGGGTTTGAAGACTTATGTTTTGATTGTACCATTAGGACAAGTTAATTACGTGCATTGAATCAAGTGAATTGAGTTAAAATTACTTGTTCGTCATGATTTTTCATATCAAATTCCTCACATGTCTGGCACTTGTTCCTTGTTAATACTTTGCATTTGTTTGAGTGACTTAACTTGGTTCTTATCAAGCTTGGCACTTTTTGTAACAAGTATCTTACCATGTGACATGTTCTTTATGTTTCATGATGAATAAGGAGTTTTGGGTTCATTGTTGAATTCGTTATTGTTAATTGTGCTATTTTCTTTCAATTTTCCACTTTCACATGCACAACTTTAATATCCAATAATTCATAAACTCAATTCACTCTTGTTGTAGTTGCCTAAGTTTGCATGTGCTTAAATGTTGCTCATCTCTTAGTTGCATCTTAGGCCATTTAATTGAGGAACTCATTATTACTTTTGATTGTGTGGATGCCGTTTTAACCGGCCATTGTGTGTCTTCCAACCGCGCGCATAACTGGAATACACACATGGCTAATCATTTTCATCATACCACACCACTATGCGAAATTCCTCAATTAGATGCTTATTTACTATCTCCTTTACCTTTTTGTGCCACTTGCCCTATAACTCTTAAGTATACCTTATTCGTTCTTTTTGAGGATGAGACATGAAGGCAAGGAGCCGGGAGAGGAGAAGGACACCGTGGACGAAGATGTCGAGGATGCACTAGACTTGGCGGTTTCCACACAACCCAAAGCCCCGCATCCGCTAGCTGAAGGTGGAGGAACATAAAGAGACATTCTCCCAGGATTTTGTTTGTGTACGGAGGACCGTGCAACACTTAAGTGTGGGGGAGGATTTGTCATTTTGGGGCTTAAACTTTCTTTTCCCAAACACTTTGCACTTTATTTTTTCCTTTGGTAGGTTTCTTGTATATATTTGAGTGCTTTTGACTGTTGCATTGCATTTTTTCTTTTAGTATATATATCTTAGTTTATTTCTAGTTATTTCATTTGGCATTTTTGTTTTTGTATGATATATAGCTTATAGATAGAAGTTGTGATTGGATGATGTGAATAGTATAGCACCTAGTTCAATTTTGTCCTAATTGTTCATGTTAATTTTTGGATGTTGAAAATTAGGAATAGAACTAGGAAAATTTTTGATGAAATTGCATCCATCACAACATACATACATATATATAGGAAATAAATTTTGGTGAAAAACAACAAAGATTTCCAAGTATTTTGTTTGAAGGGCACTCTATTGAATTGATTTGGAAAATTGTTTTTAAACTTGCTTGAATGAATTTTTGTGGAACATAGAAGAGAGATAGAATAAAATGCCTTGTGTGTTTTTGAGTTTTAATGAGTGGTTACACATTCTAACCACTAATTTTGTTCATAGTGTGATTTTTCTCCTTCTATGATTGTGATCTTGGTTTTGCTTGATTCTTTATTTCCGATGTTTGATGTCTTGAATGCATTTAGCATGATTGAGGCCATCTTTGAATTAAGCTTACTTACCCATATAGCCTTACCCTTGCATCTACCCTTGTTAACCCCTTTTGAGCTTTTAAATCCCCTTTGTTCTAATTATTAGCACATCACAACCCTAAGCGAAAGACCATGAATTACCTTGAATTGAATCTTTGATTAGCTTAGGTTAAGGTGTGTGCGTCATTTAAGTGTGGGGAAAATTTTGGGAAACATTGGTAGAGAAAAATTTTGTTTTGGGAAATTATTGAAAAATTTGGAAAATTGGTGCACATTCATGTATCAATTTGCTTCAACCATATGCATTTTTCATAGAAAAAGAAAAAAATGAATAAGAAATGCATATGTGTTTTGAATAGAACTAAGGCATGAATGTGTGTGTGAAAAGAAGTAATGGGTGGCAAGGATGCATTGTTGTGATTTGATTGATATAGGTTGAGTTGGATACTTAAGCTAATCAAAGATCAAATATTTTAGTCCACTTAGCCATATATTCATCTTACCCTTATCCCAACTCCATTACAACCTTCTAAAGACCTCATGATACTTGCATACATGCATCAAATACTTGTTGATTGTTAGATGAAAAGTAATTCCTTGAAAGCATGATTAAAGGAGACTTGAGTGATTAAACCCTAAACACCGAGTGATTAGAGTGCATACACACTGGTGCACGAAATTTCAATCACACTTTTGTAATTCCGCACAACTAACCAGCAAGTGCACTGGGTCGTCCAAGTAATACCTTACGTGAGTAAGGGTCGATCCCACAGAGATTGTCGGCTTGAAGCAAGCTATGGTCATCCTTGTAAATCTCAGTCAGGCGGATTAAAATGGTTTTGAGGTTTTGATAATTAAAGTATAATTAAAATATAAAATAAGATAGAAATACTTATGTAATTCATTGGTGGGATTTCAGAAAAGCGTATGGAGATGCTTTGTTGCTTCTGAACCTCTGCTTTCCTACTGCCTTCTTCCAACCATGCGTTATCTCCTCCCATGGCAAGCTGTATGATCCTCTCGGATGAAAACAAAATCTATCTGCGCTGTCACCGCAGGGCTAATCATCTGTCGGTTCCCGCTAGCGTCGGAATAGGACCATTGTCCTTTTGCGCACTGTCACTTGCACCCCACATTCGCAGGTTTGAAGCTCCTTCACAGTCGTTCCTTCCCAGATCCTACTCGGAATACCACAGACAAGGTTTAGACTTTCCGGATCTCAGGAACGCTGTCTATTGATTCTAGCCTATACCACGAAGACTTTGATCTCACGGAATGGAAGGCTCTGTTGTCAGGAAAGGCAACCATACGTCGTGAACCAAGAGGCTAAGAGATACACACTCAAGCTATTTCATATAGAACGGAAGTGTTTGTCAGGAACGCGTTCATAAGTGAGAATAATGATGAGTGTCACGGATCATCTCATCAGGTTGAAGTGCGAGTGAATATCTTAGAATAAGAAGAAGGCGTGAATTGAATAGAAGAACAATAGTACTTTCATTAATTCATGAAGAACAGCAGAGCTCCACACCTTAATCTATGGGGTGTAGAAACTCCACCGTTGAAAATACATAAGTGATGAAGTTCCAGGCATGGCCGAATGGCCAGCCCCCTAAACGTGATCAAGAGATCAAAACTGATACAAAGATAGTCTCCAAAATGATATGATGATTTAAAATACAATAGTAAAAGGTCCTATTTATAATGAACTAGTGGCCTAGGGTTTACAGAAATACGTAAATGATGCAGAAATCCACTTCCGGGGCCCACTTGGTATGTGCTTGGGCTGAGCATTGAAGCTTTCACGTGCATAGGCTTTTCTTAGAGTTAAACACCAGCTTTGGTGCCAGTTTGGGCGTTTAACTCCAATTCTGGTGCCAGTTTGGGCGTTTTACGCCAGAAATTTTAAGCTGACTTTGAACGCCAATTTGGGCCATCAAATCTCGAGCAAAGTATGGACTATTATATATTGCTAGAAATCCCAGGATGTCTACTTTCCAATGCAATTGAGAGCGTGCTAATTGGGCTTCTGTAGCTCCAGAAAATCCACTTCGAGTGCAGGGAGGTCAGAATCCAACAGCATTTGCAATCCTTTTTCAGCCTCTGAATCAGATTTTTGCTCAGGTCCCTCAATTTCAGCTAGAAAATACCTGAAATCATAGAAAAACATACAAACTCATAGTAAAGTCTAGAAATGTGATTTTTATTTAAAAACTAATAATTATATACTAAAAACTAACTAAATCATACTAAAAACTACCTAAAAATAATGCTAAAAAGCGTATAAATTATCCGCTCATCACACACCTAGTGAGGGTTCGATCACTCAATTCTATGATTCCATACCTTCTTATCATGCATTCTTGCAAGTTGCTTCTTTTTGATGAGTTGAATCAATTCTTTAGATTTTGATTGCATTGAGCTACTTCTTTGCTTAGCCCTTTATGTCCATACTCTTGCTTGGAAATTTGATTGTTTGTTTTCGCCAAATCAATAGGAATCATAGTACAGATATAGATAGCTAGCATTTAGTATAGTTGCATGCATGTAGTTAGATGCATTGAATAAATTCCTTTCCCTCCTTTACGTTCCTCCTTGATTGTGAGTAGCATGAGGACATGCTATTGTTTAAGTGTGGGAGAATTGATGAGTCCAAATTTTTCGGTATATTTTGGTTTGATTTGAGTGGATTTCATCACATAAACCCACATTTATTCATCCAAATAGCATGCTTTTGTGTTTTCTCCCTAAATTGAGCTTAATTGTGAAAACATGCTATTTTGTGCTTAATTTAATCAATTTTATTCCACTTTCATTCCATTAGATGCCTTGATATGTTTGATGAGTAATTACAGATTTACAAGGCTAATATGAATGGAAGAAGTGATGGAAAAGCATGCAAAAAGGGAGAAAGCATGAAGAAATCAAGTTTTGGAAGATTCAACTTCCGTGCGTACGCACGCACGCACAAGTTTGGCGACGCGTATGCGTTGGAGTGGATTTCGCCAAACGACGCGTACACGTGACCCACGCGTACGCGTTGCTGCCAGCACGTGACTCAGTTAATAGAAATCGCTGGGGGCGATTTTTGGGCCTCCAGGACCCAAATCCAACATGTTTCTGAGGCTATTTCATGCTGAATTGAAGCTGGGAGAAGGGGGAGCAACTAGGGTTAGATTTTAGTCATGTAGTTCATTTTCTAGAGAGAGAAGCTCCCCCTTCTCTCTAGAACCTAGGGTTTTTAGTTTAATTTCCTTGTAATTGCTACTTTTAATTCTTGTTTTAATCTAGTTTCTTCTACCTTTCTTTGTTCTATTGTCTTAATTTCCTTGTTTATCTTGTTAATTTCTCATTTTAGTTGTCTTTTATGTTTATGCACACTCTTGTTATTTTAATTTACATTTAATAAAATTTATGTTTTCATGTCATTTATTGCTTTATTGAGTTGCTATCTTTACTTTCCTTGCTTGGTAGTTGTAACATTTATTATTTCTTGTCATTTTACCATGCTTTCTTTACATGCCCACCAAGTGTTTGACAAAATACTTGGTTGGGTTTTTGCTTAGTTTTTCACACTCTTGGTTGGAAAATTGGATAATTGGGTGAACTTGAGTGGTGGATGTCCATTCTACATTGTGTGAGAGTTGTTAATTAATTTGGTTTTTCTTAACTCTAAGTGACCCACTAGTGATGACTTAGAACTTAGGGATTGAGACTAATTATGCCTAGTTGACTTTTTCTCAATGTAGGGTTGACTAATTGGGATTAATTTACACACCATTACCATTTTTGTGGTCCACAACTAGGATAGGAATCCTTAATTACCCACTTCTTGCCAAGAGTCCTTTTTAGCTTTTAATTTCCATTTTCATTGTCTTTACTTGCCTTCATTTAATTTCTTGCATGTTAAGTTACCTTCTTGCATTTTAATTTCTTGCCAATGTCTATCATCCAACCCCCATTTCTCCTTAGCCAATAACATGACACTTAATTGCAACTCCTAGGGAAGAACGACCCAAGGTTGAATTACTCTTGATCTCAGTTATTTTGTATTGGATTTAATATTTGATTTTGAGAATTCGTTGTTGGTTTGGACTATGCTACCAACGAATTGATGCTTGTCTTGATCGATTCCAAACTATAAAAGAATTCTTCTTTATCAGTCACTAATTCCTCTGTCAAAGAGATTAGGTGCTTTGTTTATATTTTAATAGATTATTAAGCTAAGTTTTATTCTATTTTGAAGTATTGCATTGATCTATTTCAAGATTGAGTTTTCATTCTTCATTCTTTAAAGAATTAGTAGTATTGGAAAATATGCTAACTCTGTTTTGAATTTTGTTTATTATTGTGGAAAATTTAATATTGAAATTACATCTTGAAAACTCTTTCTCATGACTTTTTAATATTGACTAAGGATAGCTGTTTAAAAAGTGTGTGATGTTGCTTTGCTTATAATTTTTAAATATTTAGGACTAGTTTGAATACATGACATATAATTCGACGTCAGAATTACTTTTGAATTTTATTTGAAACTAAATTAGATTTGTACTAAGCCTCTTCAATTAATTGGTTGACCAAGGAATTGGCTATTGATTAATTGAAGATAAACTGAGGAGCCAAGGAATTGGGATTCAGTTATTTATGATTTGTCATGAAAAGGCCTTTGCATGCATTAAAATAGATAAACAAGATTTAATCCTCTTGTAAACTAAACATCTCCGAAACCCTTGACACTACCACTCATTGTTTTCTCTCAATCAATTTCATGTTCACTGCCCCATTAGCATTCAAACATTCAAGCACCTAAAGTTTCAGCAAGATACATCCCCTCATCAATCCAGGTTCATTCGATCTAATTAGAAATTTGACTCGATATTTGCTTGCTCAATCCTTTAATCCTCATGGAAATGATATCTACTTACCCTGGTATTACTCGAACGATTTGGTGCACTTACCAGTATCTGTGAGCTTTATTTTTTGCTCATCAAATACAGACATATTTTCCGTCTGTAAATCCATCAGTAAGGTAAAATAATTTTTTTAGATTTTTTTATTACAAAATAAACCTGTTTTTAAATAAAATAAATATAAATTTAATCAAAACAAATTTTTATCAAATTTTCATCTAACTTGTATTTGAACATTCATAGTATTTCAAAAAATAAACAAGTTTATCATATTATCAAACTAGAAGAAAAGTACAATAAACAAACAAGGCAACTCAAAACAAAAAACAAAGTGTATTGATACGTCAGCTATAATCCTCAATGTATTGCTCAACCATACTAAAATTATCAACTATAATCCTTAGTGTCATCTTCATCCTCATCATCATCATAGTCCTTCATCCTCTGCTTGTTTGATATTTTCATCATGTGATTTTCAGAACAGTCTTGTACTAACTAATAAATAGACATACTAACTGAAACAGAACGCTACATAAATGAGTACTCATTTTAGTCCAAAAAGACTAATGATGATGATCATATAATGCATGATATGATATTATCAATGCTTGCTTATCTTGTTTCCCATGTTGCCCATGAGACCAACACCAACAGGAGAAACTTTCAAATTGTTAATATGTCTTCTCAACTTCCTCTGCACCCAAACAAAGACATATATCCCTACCATTTGCTTGCTGATAATCCGTACATATCTCAGCCATGAATTCAAGGCACTTAATCCATCTTCATTGTCATGAACATGGCTTTCGGGTAACTCAACAAAAGCATCATCTTCCTCAACTGTTAACAGGTCAGTGACTTCATCTAAGGACTCAACTATTTCAAGTATCACTTTCTGCTCTTTCCACAACAATTCCAAGTTTCCAGAACTATGGTACGAACACTTCAATCCGACACTAGTGGACTTTCAGGCCAATATATTATCCTCTTAAGAATAATTTCTACCCTAAATATTATATACTGAGTTTTTTGCACACTCTTGAAACCACAGCATAAGTGCATAGTAAGCAACATTAGGTTAATAATCTTGAAACCACAACATTCAACATAAGTTAAATTTTGAGAGTACACACTGCACTAGTGACTAGTTATATTGGTGCAGCATTGCCTCAGCTTGTTATCCTGTAACTGCAAACTCTTTCAAGCCTCATACGTTGGAGTATTTCTTCTGCTCAGTTTCATAGTCAAATATATGTATCATACACTTCTCTCCCATCCATATCCTCTCTTCCTGCTTCCTCTTTTCATCCTAACCAATGTAACATAACTGTTCCGAGGGTTACCTAAAACTGAAGGTCGATCTCGAATGAGATCTGTTGTGGTGGCCGGAGCTGTCGTGTCCGACTTGTTGGATCTGGTGGTGCTGCTGATCCTTGATCACCGGAGGGTGGTGGTATCTACAAGAGACTCCAATGCTTAAGTTAGCATGGGCTTTAAGCAGGTTTTTAGTAGAATCAGAGTATGAGTTATACCTGGGTGCTCCAGTGTATTTATAGTAGTGTGGAGTGACCTCCCTTTTGAGATAAGTTAGTTATCCTTTCTTATCTTTGAGTGAAGTCATCTTATCTTTAAGAGGAACTGCCTTTATCTTTCTAGGCTTTGGCTGCCTTTAAATTGGGCTGTGTCCCTTCGTTTGGGCCTGCTTGGGCCCTTATAGCGATTTGGCCGAGCTCTTTTGGGAAAAGGTCAGTTGCAACCAACCTTTATAAGAGGTCGGTCACCTCTGTCTTCATTCAGGTTGGCTCGCCTAGCTCGACCCATGGTATGAACAGTGCCCCTGCTCGAGTTCGATCTTTCCCTTGAGGTCGTGTCTTTTAGACTTCAACTTCTTTTGAGGAAGTCGTGCTTGAGCATTTTGCCTTTAGTCGATCTCTTGTAGAACTCCTGTTAGGCTAACCTCCTGCTTTAAAATGCGAAGCGTTTCTTTCTTCCTTTATTTACAGTGCGCATTTTTGTTTTCCTTGGAAACGTGCGAGGGTTCAATGCCCCTTAACTCCTCTTGACATTTCCTTCCTTCCCTCTTTTTTATCTCATTTTGAATTTCAAAAGACTCGCTTTCAGTTTCTTCTTCTCCTTTTTCTTCGCCCTTTGTTTCATTATCCGCTGAGGTGCTCCTTTCATCTGTTTTCTTACGCCCCAAAGCCCTCTGTCTTCCCTGCTTGAGAGTGTTTTACTGGTGCAGATTTCGATCGTTACTTCTTCCTTCGCGCTTGTTTCCCTCTTTCTTTATAGGTTGGTATTTCTTCCTTTTTTCATTTTGATGGTAGCCTTTATACTGTATGTCTGCAAAATTTTTCTTTTTCACCAAGTCTGTTTTGAAAAGCTTGATCCTTTCTGCCAAAGATTGCATCTTTTTTATATTTAATCAATGCTGTGATTCCCTTTACAATCTTTTGTTAGAGAAATATGCGTTCTTTTTGGTGATCTCGCTTTCCGTAGGGTTTTTGTTTGTCGCTGTTTCTGTCTCTTTTCACCCTTGCATGTCATCTTCTTGGACACACTTTCTTTCCTTTGATGAACTGTTGGTAGGAAAGAGATTGTAGCTTTGATGATTTTTGCATGGTCTATTGATGATGGTGGTTTTCTTGCTGTTTGTATGGAGTGACGTTACCAGAAAAAAGTTTGAACTTTTTGTATTTTCCATTGAGGGGTGTGATAAACCACTATTTTATGGTTTATCTTGTGCTCAACCGAGTGGTTTCATCAAGTCTTTGCACACTTATTCATACGAATTGCATGGTTTTACAATTTCTTCCTAGTTTTGTTCTATGATTGAAAACTTGTTTCCTAAGCCTTTAATTTGTGTATTTTAATTCCCCTTTACACCATTCGATGCCGTGATCTGTGTGTTCAGTGTTTTAGGCTTTGTAAGGCAGGAATGGCTTAGAGAATGGAGAGGAAGCTTGCAAAAACGGAAGGAGCACAAGAAATAAAGGAGACAACTAGCGAGCATCGACGCGCACGCATAGCTCACGCGTGCGCGCAATTTGGAGATTTTTACATTGACGCGTGCGCATACCTGATGCGTACGCGTGGATTGGAGTTCTGCTAGACGACGCGTGCGCGTGCTCGACGCGTACGCGTGAAACACGAAGATGACCAGCGACGCATACGCGTGACTGATGCGTACGCGTGACATGCGCGATCTGCAGAAAACACAAAAAATGCTGGGGCAATTTTTGGCCGAGTTTGGACCCAGTTTCTGGCCCAAAAAGACAGACTAGAGCCAGGAAACATGCAGAGACTCAACACAGATTCTCATTAACGTAGTTTTAGTTTTAGTTTTGAATCTGAGAGAGAAAAATTACCTTTCCTCTAGGTTTTCTACACATTCATAGTTTTATAGTTTTATGCTTTTGCTTTGGATATTGAGCAGAGTCATTACCTCCATTGAAGTTGCTATTATTCTAGTTTGTTTTCTTGTTCCCTTACTCTTCCATATCCTTAATCTTCGTTCAGAGTTACAATTGGATTATTTTTAGAATTTATTAATGCAAATGATTACTTTTACTTTTAATTAATTTTCAGTTATTGTTTATCATGTCTTCCTTTTATTCCCTTTTTAATTCTGTGCAAGTAATTTGCATGTCAATGGAGTAGACTCCAAACTTGACTTGGGGGTTGATTAAATGGAGACCCTAGAGTTGAAATACTCAAGTGATTAGTTAAATTGGAAGTTGTTAGCTAATTCTCTATTTACTAACGCTAGACCTTCCCAAGGGAGAGGACTAGGATTTGCGAATAAGAGTTAGCTCAATCACTTGACTTTCCTTTATTTAGTAAGGGTTAACTAAGTGAAAACAACAACTTCTTAATACTACACTTGAGAGAATTCCAACAAGGACAGAACTTCCAATTAATCATTCTCCCAGTCAAGACTTTTTATTTTGAACATATAAATCTCTTTTAATTTTCATTGCGTTAATTTACAATTATTTATTTTCTGTCATTCAACTCTCAAAATTTCTCGGAAAACTCCTGATTAATAAGATAGCACCCTTTTGTCAACTCGTTAGGTGACGACCTGGGATTCATACCCCCAGTATTTTTATTCTAATTTTGTGACAACCTTTCTAAATTGATAAGTGGATTTTAGCTGGTTAAGAACTATACTAACAACGCTGTTCTTATATTATAAATTCTTAATCGGCCAATTTCTGCCCGCATCAATTTTTGGCGCCGTTGCCGGGGAGTTGCAATAGTGTGCTAAATTATTAGTTGGTGTAAATATTTTATTTTTCTTATTTTATTTATTTTCATATTTTATTTTATTTTATTACCATGAGCTGTATGTTTCTTTCATTGAATGACGCGTTCGCTGCTTGATTCGAGCTTAGCCGCATTTGATCTTGAAATTGAAAGAACTCTTTCAAGTATTAAGCGAGCTCGGCGTAGGTTAGCCTCTGAGGGTGGTGAAGTGGTTATTATCAATTCATCAGTTTCATCTGAGGGCAAATCTGAAGCACAATCTGAGGGAGAAACAAGCTCATTTTCTACTAATTCGGTTGATTTACGTGCAGCTAATATGGCAGAGCCCAGGAGGATTACTCTCTAGGAAGCTAGAGCCCCAGACTTTACTCTGCAACCGTATCAAGTGCATCACCCAAATCTGGCTGCAGATTTTGAACTGAAGACTGCATTAATCAACTTGATGTCCAAGTTTCATGGCTTACCTGCTCAGGAGCCTATCAAGCACCTCAGGGATTTTCAAACAGCATGTTCTACTGTTAGGCGTCACGGTGCAGACGAAACTTCTATCCTGCTAACCGCCTTCCTGTTTTCTCTTGAGAAAAAAGCGAGGGAGTGGTACTACACTCAACCTGAAGCAACTGTTACCAACTGGGATATGCTCAGGAGAGAATTCTTGGAAAAATACTTTCCAACTGAAGTTACAGATAGATTGAGGAAGGAGATTTTCTGCATTATTCAAGGCGAATCAGAGACTCTTTATGAGTACTGGGAGCGCTTTAAGAATCTTCTGGACGCATGTCCCCACCACATGATTGACAGGTTGGTGTTGATCAGCTACTTCACTCAAGGCATGAAGCCTCGGGACAAGACTACATTGGATGGTGCAAGTAATGGTTCTCTGAAAAAGTACAAGACCGCAGATGAGGCGTGGCAACTGATCAGCGACCTAGCTGAGTCCACTCGGAATCACAGGCACAGGAACAACCACCCCAAGGCTGTTGCAGAGGTTTCCTCTAGTAGTGAGACTACTGCTTTCACACAAGCTGTATGTGAGATGACCAACCTACTGAAGCAGATACAGCTAAATCAACAACAACCTCAGCCTCCCTCACCACAACAAAGTCAACAGTTAGTTCCTCAAAGAGTATGCGGAATATGTGCTGATTACACTCATTACACTGATGAGTGTCCGTAGCTCCAACAAGAAGACAACACTTTGGCAGATACTCATAATTTCTATGACCGCCCGAATCAAGGATACAATCAACAAGGCGGCAATTACAACCAAGGTGGAAACCACAATCAAGGTTGGCAAGACAACTCCAACCAGGGGTAGAGAGATAATTTCAACTAGTGATGGAGGGACAACTACAATAGAGGAGGCAGAGACAACAATAGAAATCAGAGGTGGAACAACAACAACAGATAGCAGAACCAAAACTAGCCTTACAGAGCACCTCACCAAAGGCAGTCCCAAGCGCCTCAGAACAACCAACAGCAGGTCCCTCAAATCACTTACCCATCTTCCTCTCCCAATGACGAGTTGCTTCACTCTCTTGCACAAAGACAAACGACCATGGAAAACACACTTACTGGTCTGACTTCTGCTATACAAGCTCTCGTCTCTCAGATGGGATCGTCGAGCACCTCCAACACTCAACCTTCAAGCTCCAGTACAATTCCTTCTTAACCTATACCCAACCCCAAAGGTGGCATCAATGCCATCACTTTGAGGTCTGGAACCACACTGCAAGAGAGGAATCATGAGGAGCCAAGCTCAGAGGAAAACATACAAGTTGAAGGCGTTGTAGAGGCAGAAGATAATGAAGAAGAGGATGTAGTACAAGACTTGGTTGAAGAAGAAACAGCTCAGCCAGGAAATAGAGCACCAAGGGACGCAGAAGCTGCAAGTAGCGCCATTCCTATCCCATTTCCGCACCTTGCTAGGAAGTCTAGAAAGCAGATGGAACTAGATCCTAAAATGGTAGAAATATTCAAAAAGGTTGAGGTAACCATTCCACTTTTTGATGCCATTCAGCAGGTACCTAAATATGCTAAATTTCTAAAGGATTTGTGCATGCATAAAGATAAATTATAGAATTTAGAAACTATTCCTCTAGGTAGTTCCATTTATGCATTGGTAGGTGATATACCTGAAAACTGTAGTGACCCAGGTCCATGTATGGTTACTATTACTATAGATAGTGTGAAATTTCCTGAATATATGTGTAATTTAGGAGCATGTGTTAGTATAATGCCATTATCTATATATGATGCTTTGAGGCTCCCTCCCTTAAAAAGGTCGGCAGCTTATTTTGTTTTAGCAGATAAAATCATTATCTCTGTGGTTGGAATTTCTGAGGACGTGCTCGTGAGTATTAAGGGGCTCACATTTTCTATTGACTTCTATATTTTGGAAATGCCCCCTAATGACTCAGGAAGACCATCATCCATCCTGCTTGAAAGGCCATTCCTGAAGACTTCAAAATTCAAGCTAGATGCCTTCTCAGGAACTTATTCTTTTAAGATAGATGGCAGAGCAGTGAGCCTCAATCTGGATGAAGCTTTGAAGCATCCCCCTGAAGATCATTCCATCTTCCAGTGCGACATCATTGATGAGACGGTAGCTGCAGTTCACCAGGAGGAAGTAGAAGAGAGGCACATGGAGCAAGATGCAAGTGTGGGGACACCCTGATGAGCGGATAATTTATACGCTTTTTGGCATTGTTTTTACATAGTTTTTAGTATGATTTAGTTAATTTTTAGTATATTTTTATTAGTTTTTAATAAAAAAAATCACATTTCTGGATTTTACTATGAGTTTGTGTCTTTTTCTATGATTTCAGGTATTTTCTGGCTGAAATTGAGGGACTTGAGCAAAAATCAGATTCAGAGGTTGAAGAAGGACTGCAGATGCTGTTGGATTCTGACCTCCCTACACTCAAAATAGATTTTCTGGAGCTACAGAACTCCAAATGGCACGCTCTCAAATGCGTTGGAAAGAAGACATCTAGGGCTTTCCAGCAATATATAATAGTCCATACTTTTTCTGAGTTTAAATGACGCAAACCGGCGTTCAACGCCAGTTCCATGTTGCATTCTGGATTTAAACGCCAGAAACAGGTTGCAAAGTGGAGTTAAACGCCAGAAATAGGTTACAAACTGGTGTTCAACTCCAAGAGAAGCCTCTACACGTGTAAAGCTCAATGCTCAGCCCAAGCACACACCAAGTGGACCCCAGAAGTGGATTTCTGCATCATTTACTCATTTTTGTAAACCCTAGTAACTAGTTTAGCATAAATAGGACTTTTTACTATTGTATTTACATCTTCAGATCATTTTTAGTCTTGGTGACTCCGGTTCCCCTCTGGGGCTGAGACCAATGAACTCCATTATCACTTATGTATTTTCAAAGGTAGAGTTTCTACAGACCATTGATTAAGGTGTGGAGCTCTGCTGTTCCTCATGAATTAATACAAAGTACTATCGTTTTTCTATTCAATTCAAGCTTATTCTGATTCTAAGATATTCATTCACACTTCAATATGAATGTGATGATCATGACAGTCATCATCATTCCCAACCTATGAGTGCGTGCCTGACAATCACTTCCGTTCTACCTTAGATTGAATGAGTATCTCTGTGATTCCTTAATCAGAATCTTCGTGGTATAAGTTAGAATCCATGGACGGCCATTCTTGAGATCCGGAAAGTCTAAACCTTTTCTGTGGTATTCCGAGTAGGATCTGGGAAGGGATGGCTGCGACGAGCTTCAAACTCGCGAGTGCTGGGCGTAGTGACAGACGCAAAAGGATCAATGGATCCTATTCCAGTATGATCGAGAACCAACAGATGATTAGCCATGCAGTGACAGCACATTGGACCATTTTCACTGAGAGAACAGGATGTAGCCATTGAAAATGGTGATGCCTAACATACAGCTTGCCATAGAAAGGAGTAAGAATGATTGGATGAAGACAGCAGGAAAGCAGAAGTTCAGGAGGAACGAAAGCATCTCTATACTCTTATCTGAAATTCTCACCAATGAATTACATAAGTATCTCTATCTTTATTTTATATTTTATTTATCTTTTAATTATTAAATCTCTATAATCAATTGAATCCTTATGACTGAGATTTACAAGGTGACCATAGCTTGCTTCAAGCCGACAATCTCCGTGGGATCGACCCTTACTCAGGTAAGGTTTATTACTTGGACGACCCAGTGCACTTGCTGGTTAGTTGTGCGAAGTTGTGACAAAGAACTAAGATCATGAACGTGCGTATTGAGTTTTTAGCGCCGTTACCAAGGAATGGAACCGTCACGATTTCTGCGCACCAAGTTTTTGGCGTCGTTGCCGGGGATTGTTCGAGTTTGGACAACTGACGGTTCATCTTGTTGCTCAGATTAGGTAATTTTATTTTATTTTTAAGCTTTTTATTTCTCATTTTCGAAAATAATACAAAAAAAAAATTTCTTCTTTTTCGTTTTTCCCAAAATAATTTTCGACAAAAAACCAAAAAAATTAATAAAATCATAAAAACCAAAAATTTTGTGTTTCTTGTTTGAGTCTTGTGTCAAATTTTAGGTTTGGTGTCAATTGCATGCCTTTAATTTTCTTTAAATTTTCAAAAATTCGTGCATGTGTTCTTCATGATCTTCAAGTTGTTCTTGATGATTTTCTATGTTTGATATTTAATTTTTCTTATTTTGTGTCTTTTCTTGTTTTTCATATGCATTTTTGCATTCATAGTGTCTAAACATGAAAAATCTCTAAGTTTGGTGTCTTGCATGTTTTTCTTTTCTAAAAAACTTTCAAAAATAAGTCTTGATGTTCATCTGGATCTTCAAAGTGTTCTTGGTGTTCATCTTGACATTCATAGTGTTCTTGCATGCATAATTTGTTTTGATCCAAAATTTTCATGCATTGAGTCTTTTTGATGTTTTTCTCTCTCATCATTAAAAATTCAAAAATCAAAAAATATCTTTCCCTTTTTCTTCTCATAAAATTCAAAAATTTGAGTTGACTTTTTCAAAAATTTTTAAAATCTAGTTGTTTCTTATGAGTCAAATCAAATTTTCAATTTAAAAATCTTATCTTTTTCAAATCTTTTTCAAAAATCAAATCTTTTTCATTTTTTTCTTTCATATTTTTGAAAATTTCAAATTGATTTTCAAAAATCTTTTTCTTATTTTGTTTCATAATTTCAAAATCTTTACTAACAATTAAATGTGATTGATTCAAAAATTTCAATTTGTTACTTGCCTATTAAGAAAGGTTCAATCTTTAAATTTCTAAATCATATCTTTTTGTTTCTTGTTAGTCAAGTAATCAACTTTAATTTCAAAATCAAATCTTTTTAAAATTTCTTTTTCAAATCTTTCTCAAAATAAATGTCAATCACATCTTTTTCAAAATCAATTTCAAAATCTTTTCCAACTTCTTTTCTAACTTCTTATCTTTTCAAAAATTGATTTTCAAATCTTTTTTAATCAACTACTTGACTTTTTGTTTGATTTTAAAAGTTTACTATTTCAATCATATCTTTTTCAAAACTACCTAACTAATTCTATCTCTAATTTTCGAAAATCCCTTCCCTCTTTTTCAAAATTCCTTTTTAAATTAAATAATTGTTTTAAATTTAATTTAATTTGATTTAATTTTCCTTGCTTAATTTTCGAATTTTTAATTTTAATTTTTAATTTAAAAACAAAAATACTTTCATTTTATTTTATCTAATTTTCAAAAATTCTTCTCCCTCACCTCCTTCTATTTATTTATTCATCTACTAACATCCCTTTTTCACCCAAGAATTCAAACCTACTCCTCACCCTTGTGTTTAGATTCTCCTTCTTCTATTCATATCTTCTTCTACTCACATAAAGGAATCTCTATACTGTGACATAGAGGATTTCATATTTTCTTTTTTGTTTTCTTCTTTTTTATATGAACAAGAACAAGGATAAGAACATTCTTGTTGAGGCTGATCCTGAACCTGAAAGGACTCTGAAGAGGAAGCTAAGGGAAGCTAAAGCACAACTCTCTGGAGAAAATCTGACAGAAATTTTCAAAAAAGGAGGCATGGCCGAAAATAATAACAATGCAAGGAAGATGCTTGGTGACTTTACTGCACCTAATTCCAATTTACATGGAAGAAACATCTCAATCCCTGGCATTGGAGCAAACAATTTTGAGCTGAAACCTCAATTAGTTTCTCTGATGCAACATAATTGCAAGTTTTATGGACTTCCATCCGAAGATCCCTTTCAGTTCTTAACTGAATTCTTGCATATCTGTGATACTGTTAAGACCAATGGGGTTGATCCCGAGGTCTACAGGCTTATGCTTTTCTCGTTTGCTGTAAGAGACAGAGCTAGAATATGGTTGGACTCTCAACCTAAGGATAGCCTGAACTCTTGGGATAAGCTGGTCACGACTTTCTTAGCCAAGTTCTTTCCTCCTCAAAAGCTTAGCAAGCTTAGTGTGGATGTTCAAACCTTCTGACAAAAAGAAGGTGAATCCCTCTATAAAGCTTGGGAGAGATACAAGGAACTGACCAAAAAGTGTCCTTCTGACATGCTTTCAGAATGGACCATCCTGGATATATTCTATGATGGTCTGTCTGAATTATCAAAGATGTCATTGGACCATTCTGTAGGTGGATCCATTCACCTAAAGAAAATGCCTACAGAAGCTCAAGAACTCATTGACATGGTTGCAAATAACCAGTTCATGTACACTTCTGAAAGGAATCCTGTGAGTAAGGGACGCCTCAGAGGAAGGGAGTTCTTGAAATTGATACTCTGAATGTCATATTGGCTCAGAATAAAATATTGACTCAGCAAGTCAATATGATCTCTCAGAGTCTGAATGGATTGAAGGAATCATCCAACAGTACTAAAGAGGCATCTTCTGAAGAAGAAGCTTATGATCCTGAAAACCCTGCAATAGCAGAGGTGAATTACATGGGTGAACATTATGGAAACACCTATAATCCCTCATGGAGAAATTATCCAAATTTCTCATGGAAGGATCAACAAAAGCCTCAACAAGGCTTTAATAATGGTGGAAGAAACAGGTTTAGCAATAGCAAGCCTTTTCCATTATCCACTCAACAACAGACAGAGAATTCTGAGCAGAATCCATCTAGCTTAGCAAACATAGTCTCTGATCTATCTAAGGCCACTCTAAGTTTCATGAATGAAACAAGGTCCTCCATTAGAAATTTGGAGGCACAAGTGGGCCAGCTGAGTAAAAGAGTCACTGACACTCCTCCTAGTACTCTCCCAAGCAATACAGAAGAAAATCCAAAGAGAGAGTGCAAGGCCATTGATTTGACCATCATGGCCGAACCCAGAGAGGAGGAGGAGGGCGTGAATCCTAGTGAGGAAGACCTCCTGGGACATTCAGTGACCAATAAGGAGTTTCCCTTTGAGGAACCAAAGGAATCTAAGGCTCAATTAGAGACCATAGAAATTCCATTGAACCTCCTTCTACCCTTCATGAGCTCTGATGAGTATTCTTCCTCTGAAGAGGATGAAGACATTACTGAAGAGCAAGTTGCTAAGTACCTTGGTACAATCATGAAGCTGAATGCCAAATTATTTGGTAATGAGACTTGGGAAGATGAACCTCCCTTGCTCACTAATGAACTGAATGCATTGGATAGGCAGAAATTACCTCAAAAGAAATAGGATCCTGGCAAATTCTTAATACCCTGTACCATAGGCACCATGACCTTTGAGAAGGCTCTGTGTGACCTGGGGTCAGGAATAAACTTAATGCCACTCTCTGTAATGGAAAAACTTGGGATCTTTGAGGTGCAAGCTGCCAGAATCTCATTAGAGATGGCAGACAACTCAAGAAAATAGGCCTATGGACAAGTAGAGGACGTGTTAGTAAAGGTTGAAGGCCTTTACATCCCTGCTGATTTCATAATCCTAGACACTGGGAAGGATGAGGATAAATCCATCATCCTTGGAAGACCCATCCTAGCCACAGCAAGAGCTATGATTGATGTGGACAGAGGAGAGTTGGTCCTTCAACTGAATAAGGACAACTTTGTGTTTAAAACTCAAGGATCTCCTTCTGTAACCATGGAGAGGAAGCATGAAAAGCTTCTCTCACTGCAGAGTCAACCAAAGCCCCCACAGTCAAACTCTAAGTTTGGTGTTGGGAGGCCACAACCAAACTCTAAGTTTGGTGTTGAAGCCCCACATTCAAACTCTAAGTTTGGTGTTGGGAGGTTCCAACCTTGCTCTGAACATCTGTGAGGCTCCATGAGAGCTCACTGTCAAGCTATCGACATTAAAAAAGCGCTTATTGAGAGGCAACCCAATGTAATCTAATTATATTTATTTATTTTTTATTGTTATTTTATGTTTTCTTTAGGTTGATGATCATGTGGAGTCACAAAAAACTATTGAAAAATCAAAAATAGAATAAAAAATAGCATTAAAAACAGCACACCCTGGAGGAGAGCAGTCTGGCATTTAAACGCCAGAAACAAGCATCTGTCTAGCGTTTAACGCCAAAAACAAGCACCAAGCTGGCCTTTAACGCCAGAAACAAGCATCTGCTTGGCGTTAAACGCCAGAAACAGGCTACATTTGGGCGTTTAATGCCAGAAACAAGCAGCAATCTAGCGTTAAACGCCATGATTGCACAGCAATGGCATTTTACACGCCTAATTGGAGCATGGATGTTAAGTCCTTGACCCTGCTTGATCTGTGGACCCCACAGGATCCCCACATTTTCTTCTCTCTTCTTCACACCTTTTCATAACTCTCTTCCCCAAATACCCTTCACCAATCACATCTATCACTCTTTCCCATCACCTCTTCACCACTCACATCCATCCTCTCTTCCCCATAAACCCCACCTACCTTCAAAATTCAAACTACTTTCCCTCCCAAACCCAACCCTAATGGCCGAACCCTACACCCCCCTCACTCCTATATAAACCCCTCACTCCTTCTTCATTTTCACACAACACAACCCTCTCTTCTTCTCCTTGGCCGAATACATCTTCTTCCCCCATTTCCTCCATTTTCTTCTTCTTCTACTACTTTCTTTCTTCTTTTGCTCGGGGACGAGCAAACATTTTAAGTTTGGTGTGGTAAAAGCATAGCTTTTTGTTTTTCCATAACCATTTATGGCACCTAATGCCAGAGAAACCTCTAGAAAGAGGAAAGGGAAGGCAATTGCTTCCACCTCTGAGTCATGGGAGATGGAGAGATTCATCTCAAAGGTCCATCAAGACCACTTCTATGAAGTTGTGGCCAAGAAGAAAGTGATCCCTGAGGTTCCTTTCAAGCTCAAAAAGAATGAGTATCCGGAGATCCGACTTGAGATCCAAAGAAGAGGTTGGGAAGCTCTCACCAACCCCATTCAACAAGTCGGGATCCTAATGGTTAAAGAGTTCTATGCAAACGCATGGATCACTAGGAACCATGATCAAAGTGTGAACTCGAATCCAAAGCATTAGCTCACCATGGTTCGGGGGAAATACTTAGATTTCAGTCCAAAAAATGTAAGGCTAGCGTTCAACTTGCCAATGATGGAAGAGAACGCACGCCCCTACACAAGAAGGGTCAACTTTGATCAAAGATTGGACCAAATCCTCATAGACATATGTGAGGAAGGAGCTCAATGGAAAATTGACTCAAGAGGCAAGCCGGTTTAATTAAGAAGACATGACCTCAAACCAGTGGCTAGGGGATGGCTAGAGTTCATTCAACACTCAATCATTCCTACTAGTAACCGGTCTGAAGTTACTATAGACCGGGCCATCATGATCCATAGTATCATGATTAGAGAGGAGGTGGAAGTTCATGAGATTATACCTCAAGAACTTTACAAGGTGGATGACAAGTCCTCCACTTGGGCAAGGTTAGCCTTTCCTCACCTCATATGCCACCTCTGCAATTCGGCTGGAATTGACATAGAGGGAGACATCCTCATTGAAGAGGACAAGCCCATCACTAAGAAAAGGATGGAGCAAACAAGAGATCATGGACTTCAACAAGAGTATGAGAAAATTCCCCACCATAAAATCCCTGAGATGCCTCAAGGGATGCACTTTCCTCCACAAAATTATTGGGAGCAAATCAACACCTCCTTAGGAGAATTAAGTTCCAATATGGGACAACTAAGGGTGGAGCACCAAGAGCACTCCATCATCCTCCATGAGATTAGAGAAGATCAAAGAGCCAAGAGAGAAGAGCAACAAAGGCAAGGAAGAGACATAGAGGAGCTCAAAAGCACCATTGGTTCTTCAAGAAGAGGAAGACGCCACCCCTCACTAAGGTGGACTCATTTCTTAATCACCTTGTCTATTTACTTTACTGTTTTTCGATTTTTGAGCCTTATGTTTTATTGATGTTTGTGTCTTTATTATATGATCATTAGTGTTTAAGTGTCTATGTCTTAAAGCTATGAATGTCCTATGAATCCATCACCTCTCTTAAATGAAAAATGCTTTAATTACAAAAGAACAAGAAGTACATGGTTTCGAATTCATCCTTGAAACTAGTTTAATTATTTTGATGTGGTGACAATACTTTTTGTTTTCTGAATGAATGCTTGAACAATGCATATATCTTTTGAAATTGTTGTTTATGAATGTTAAATATGTTGGCTCTTGAAGAATAAGGAAAAGGAGACATGTTATTTGATAATCTGAAAAATCATAAAATGATTCTTGAAGTAAGAAAAAGCAGTGAATACAAAAGCTTGCAAAAAAAAAGAGAGAGAAAAGAAAAAAATGGCGAAAAAAAAAGAAAGAAAAAGAAAAAGCAAGCAGAAAAAGCCAAAAGCTCTTTAAACCAAAAGGTAAGAGCAAAAAGCCAATAGCCCTTAAAACCAAAAGGCAAGGGTAAATAAAAAGGATTCAAGGCTTTGAGCATCAGTGGATAGGAGGGCCTAAAGGAATAAAATCCTGGCCTAAGCGGCTAAACCAAGCTGTCCCTAACCATGTGCTTGTGGCGTGAAGGTGTCAAGCCAAAAGCTTGAGACTGAGCAGTTAAAGTCAAGGTCCAAAGCAAAAAAAAAAAAGAGAGTGTGCTTAAGAACCCTAGACACCTCTAATTGGGGACTTTAGCAAAAAAAAAAGTTTGGTGTTGTGATGAGCGGATAATTTATACGCTTTTTGGCATTGTTTTTACATAGTTTTTAGTATAATTTAGTTAATTTGTAGTATATTTTTATTAGTTTTTAATAAAAAATCACATTTCTGGACTTTACTATGAGTTTGTATGTTTTTCTGTGATTTCAGGTATTTTCTGGCTGAAATTGAGGGACTTGAGCAAAAATCAGATTCAGAGGTTGAAGAAAGACTGCAGATGTTGTTGGATTCTGACCTCCCTGCACTCAAAATGGATTTTCTGGAGCTGCAAAACTCCAAATGGCGCGTTCTAAATTGCGTTGGAAAGTAGACATCCAGGGCGTTCCAGCAATATATAATAGTCTATACTTTTCCCGAGTTTAGACGATGCAAACTGGCGTTCACGCCAGTTTCATGTTGCATTCTGGATTTAAACGCCAGAAACAGGTTGCAAAGTGGAGTTAAATGCCAGAAACAGGTTACAAACTGGCGTTCAACTCCAAGAGAAGCCTCTACACGTGTAAAGCTCAATGCTCAGCCCAAGCACATACCAAGTGGGCCCCAGAAGTGGATTTCTGCATCATTTACTCATTTCTGTAAACCCTAGTAACTAGTTTAGCATAAATAGGACTTTTTACTATTGTATTTACATCTTCGGATCATTTTTAGTCTTGGTGACTCCGGTTCCCCTCTGGGGCCGAGACCAATGAACTCCATTATCACTTATGTATTTTTAACGGTAGAGTTTCTACACACCATAGATTGAGGTGTGGAGCTCTGCTGTTCCTCATGAATTAATACAAAGTACTATCATTTTTCTATTCAATTCAAGCTTATTATGATTCTAAGATATTCATTCGCACTTCAATATGAATGTGATGATCGTGACAGTCATCATCATTCCCAACCTATGAACGCGTGCCTGACAACCACTTCCGTTCTACCTTAGATTGAATGAGCATCTCTGGGATTCCTTAATCAGAATCTTCGTGGTATAAGTTAGAATCCATGGACGGCCATTCTTGAGATCCGGAAAGTCTAAACCTTGTCTGTGCTATTCCGAGTAGGATCTGGGAAGGGATGGCTGCGACGAGCTTCAAACTCGCGAGTGCTGGGCGTAGTGACAGACGCAAAAGGATCAATGGATCCTATTCCAGCATGATCGAGAACCGACAGATGATTAGCCATGCAGTGACAGTGCGTTGGACCATTTTCATTGAGAGGACAGGATGTAGCCATTGACAACGGTGATGCCTAACATACAGCTTGCCATAGAAAGGAGTAGGAATGATTGGATAAAGACAGCAGGAAAGCAGAAGTTCAGGAGGAACGAAAGCATCTCTATACTCTTATCTGAAATTCTCACCAATGAATTACATTAGTATCTCTATCCTTATTTTATATTTTATTTATCTTTTAATTATTAAATCTCTATAATCAATTGAATCTGCCTGCCTGAGATTTACAAGGTGACCATAACTTGCTTCAAGCCGACAATCTCCGTGGGATCGACCCTTACTCGCGTATGGTTTATTACTTGGACGACCCAGTGCACTTGCTGGTTAGTTGTGCGAAGTTGTGACAAAGAACTAAGATCATAAACGTGCGTATTGAGTTTTTAGCGCCGTTACCAAGGAATGGAACCGTCACGATTTCTGCGTACCACACCCCCTAGACAAGATGAAGACACGTTACAACCATCACTGGCTCCAGATGATCAAGTGCCTAACCATGAGCAGAAATTGGAATTAAAGACTCTTCCACCCCACCTCAAGTATGCTTACCTTGAGGATAATCAGAAGTTCCCACTTATCATTGCAAGGGAACTCACTTTCCAACAGGAGGAGCAACTGCTCAGTGTGCTGAAAAGACACAAGAAAGTAATTGGGTGGAGCTTGGCGGATATAGTAGGCATCAGCCCTCAAGTTTGTGAGCACAGAATATTTTTAGAAGAGGGAGCAAGGCCTATCTGTCAACCTTAAAGGAGACTGAACCCCACCATCTTAGAAGTTGTCAAGAAAGAAGTGACCATGCTACTTGAAGCAGATATCATCTACCCATCTCAGATAGTGAATGGGTCAGCCCAGTACAAGTGGTGCCCAAGAAGTCTGGAGTCACAACAGTAAAGAATGAGCATAGAGAGCTCCTTACAACTAGAGTGCAGAATTCATGGAGAGTTTGTATTGATTACAGGCGTCTCAACCAAGCTACTCGCAAGGATCATTACCCCTTGCCATTTATTGATCAGATGCTTGATCGCCTGTCAAATAAATTACAATACTGCTTTTTAGATGGCTATACAGGCTATTTTCAAATACATATAGCTCCTGAAGATCATGAGAAGACTACTTTCACATGTCCCTTTGGAACGTATGCATACAAAAGGATGCCTTTTGGCTTATGTAATGCACCGGCTACTTTCCAAAGATGCATGATGAGTATCTTCTCAGATCTTATTGAGAACTGTATGGAAGTTTTCATGGATGATTTTAGTGTATATGGTGATTCATTTAGCCTTTGCTTGGATAGTTTAGCTAGAGTATTAGATAGGCGTGTTAGTTCAAACCTTGTTTTAAATTTTGAAAAATGTCAATTTATGGTAAAACAAGGTATTGTACTAGGACATGTTATTTCTAATACTGGTATTTCTGTTGATCCAGCAAAGGTGGATGTCATTTCTAGTTTACCTTACCCCTCCTCCGTGAGGGAAGTCCGTTCGTTCCTTGGCCATGTAGGTTTCTACAGGAGATTTATCCAGGACTTCAGTAAGGTAGCATTGCCTTTATCCAAACTGCTACAGAAAGATGTTGAGTTCGAACTGAGTAAGGACTACATGAATGCATTTGATCATCTGAAGATCGCCTTAACTCAAGCTCCGATTGTGAGAGGACCAGACTGGAGCTAGCCATTTGAGATTATGTGTGATGCTTCCAACTATGCAGTAGGAGCGGCGCTGGCTCAGCGCGAAGGTAAGGATCCTTTCGTAATTGCTTATGCTTCTAAAACCTTAGACGCTGCTCAGTCAAATTACACTACCACTGAAAAAGAGCTTCTGGCTATTGTTTTTTCTCTGGATAAATTATGAGCCTATTTACTTGGTACTAAGGTGGTAGTGTACTCGGACCATGCAGCTCTAAAATATTTATTAGCTAAAAAAGAGTCCAAACCAAGGTTAATACGTTTGATACTATTGCTACAGGAATTTGATTTAGAAATTAAGGATAGGAGTGGTAACTAGAATTTAGTGGTAGAGCACTTGAGTCGCCTTGAGCACATTAAGACTGACTCCACTCCTATCAATGATGCTTTTCCATTTGATAGCCTGCATGCAGTATCTAAAGTAGTTCCTTGGTATGCACCTGTAGCTAATTATCTAGTTAGCCATACTTTCCCTCCTAATTTTACTAAGCGTCGAAGAGACAAGTGATGCACGGAAACTTGTCCCTTAACAAATCTCCCTCGGCAAGTATACCGAATTGTCGTCAAGTAAAAACTCACAGTAGAGTGAGGTCGAATTCCACAGGGATTGATTGGTCAAGAAACTTTAATTGGAAGAATGTTCTAGTTGAGCTAAGCAGAAAGTGAGTTGAGAATTGCAGGAAATTAAATGGCAGAAAAGTAAATAGCAGAAAATAAATGACGGGAAGTAAATTGCAGAATCTTAAATGGGGAAGGGAAGTTTAGCATGAAAGTAAATGGCATAAAGTAAAGAGAATGGGTAAGATCAGAAATAGGGAATTCATTGGGCTTAGGAGATGTTGCATTCTCCGAATCAAGTTCATTTTCATCTCTTCCTCAATCAATACATTCATTGATCTCCTTGGCAATCTTAAGTGATTGAATTCCAATTCTTTGGTAATTCAATCTCTCAAATCAGATCAATAGCCAATTCTTTGGTCTAATTGCTTATGAGAAGAGATGAAGTGTGGTCACTAATTATACCACATGTATTTCCAAATCAAAGTATTGGGAGAATTATATGTCACCATATCCACCCAAACCCCAATTTGGTCCAACATGAGAAAACATTTCTAGCATGATCTCTTCATCCCTTTTCCAAGGTTCAGAAGAGATCCAAGTATGAATAGCTTCTTTTCCAAGATAACTACTCAATTGGATGAAGATTGAAAGCTTTCTAGTAAAATCAAGAGAAAAAAAAGAAGAAGAATAATTAAAACTATTATTGATCCATCAAATTACAACAGAGCTCCCTAACCCAATGAAAGGGGTTTAGTTGTTCATAGCTCTGGGAATGGAAAGCAAAGATGGAGAGTACATTCTAAAAGTTAAACTAGAAGTGCAGAGAAAGTAAAATACAGAGAGTAATTCTAATAATGCCAAAAGCTTCTTTTCTAGTTCAAAGCTCTCCCTATTTATACTATTCTTCTCATCTTCTAGTTGGCTCTTCAAGTCTTGGATATAGGTCTTTGGATCTTGAGTTGAAGTAGTTATCTTCTTCAGTGGGCTCAGCTTTACTTGCAGAGAAAGTGTGAAGTAGGCAGGGACTTTAGCTTAGGGCGTTAGTGGTGTTAACGATAAGTGAAAATGTGGGGTTGAGAACGTTAGTGACAATCACCTTTTTTACTAACGTTCCTAACCCAAAGTGGTCCACGTTAACTTCAACGTTAGTGGCACTAACGTGACCACTAACGTTGACCCTTGGCCCTTCGCAAACGTTACTGGGGTTTACCTTTTTCAATAACGTTGAGAGTACCCCTTTCTCCCTACATTAGAGTTTACGTTAGAATAGTTAACGTGGCCTTTAACGTAGGCTTGCCAAATCTTTGAGAGCGTTAGTGACACTTACCTTTGTCACTAACGCTTCAGAATGCCCCTACTTCCCTACTTCTAACGTGGTATTTATAGCCATATCCAACGTTAGTGACAAAGGTGAGTGTCACTAACATTGGCTCATCATTCTCTCCTTCACGTTAGCTTCCACGTTAACTGAGTTAACGTGGAAACTAACGTGGCTCAAAGTGGCTCAAAGTGGCTTAGTCCAACGTTAGTGACAAAAGTGAGTGTCACTAACGTTGGCCATTCCTTGCTTCCCTACGTTAGAGTCCACGTTAACTAGGTTAACGTGGCTTTTAACGTAGCTAATATGGGTTTAGTCCAACGTTAGTGACAAAGGTGAGTGTCACTAACGTTGGCATCATCTTCTTCTTCCACGTTAGAGCTCACGTTAACTAAATTAACGTGACTCTTAACGTGGACAATTGCCACTTTGGAGCGTTAGTGGTACTTACTTTTACCACTAACGTTGGAGTTCTACTTTTCTTCCACGTTAGCTTCCACGTTAACATAGTTAACGTGGCAACTAACGTGGGCTATGATAGCTCACGAAGGCGTTAATGGCGATCACTTTTCTCATTAACGTTGCAAGTTAGCATCCATTCCACATTAGTGGTCACGTTAGCTAGACTAACGTGGCTACTAACGTGGTTCTTCCTTGCTTCCTTTGTCCTGAAATCAAGCAATAAAGTGCATCAAAGCTCTAATCCAAGTTATGAGACATGCATCATTCAATTTGTCCTTTAATTCATGCATAATTCTCATGAAATCATGTAAAATTCACAATGTTTGCTTGAATCAAGATGTAAGTGATTATTTACCCAAAACTTGCTTATTTCCTAAGAAAATGCATGAAACTACCTTAAAACCATAAAGAAAAGGTCAGTGAAACTGGCCAGAATGCCCTGGCATCACAACACCAAACTTAAAGCTTGCTTGTCCCTAAGCAAGTACTAGAACAAGAGAATGATGAATAAAATGACAAGATGAATGAATCATTATTGTGGAAGTCATGTTCTTGGTTTTATGGGGTTTCATGTATAGCAACTTAGGTTCATTCCTTTACTGGCTTTCAGACCTTTATCATGCCTTGGAATACTCACTTGATTGTACCCTTTGAGACTTTTATTTATTGATCCCTTTGTCTTTCCAAGGTTTATTTCATCCTTAGGCTAAGTGTTTTGTGAGGGGCCGACTCTTTAAGATAAGCTTTCAGCCAACACTCCTGAACCAATTGGTTCAAGGTGCTAGGTGTTGAAACACCCCTAAGGACTTACTCCCTCAAGTCTCTCTCCCCCATACATGCACACCACAGGCACATGGTTTGTTATTTTCTTTCCTTGAGGTCTTGGTGTCTAGCACCTCTTTGGGTTACTAAATGTTCTATAGCAAGATTGCTCTTGATAGTGGATTTTCAGTTGATAATCCCGGGTTAGTTAACCCAAGTTACCAAGTGATGAAGAACTCCTAAGAACTTATTCATCCAAGCAGATCCTTGGTACAAGAGCACCACAGACACATCCCTCAAGTTTCAAGCCCTTGGTGCCTAGCCTTATTCTTTATTAACTTTTCTTTCTTTTTCAACTCTTCTTGTTCTTTTCCTTTTTCTTATTAGGATCTTATTATTTAGCTAGTCTCATGGGGTGTGTTTCAAGTATATGATTCAGGACAGATAGTTGCCTTCCCACCTTGTTGGTGAACCAACTTAGCTAAGTGATTACTACACCACAAATTTAAGGACCTGCTCCACAACTTGAACATCACTCTGGTCTTTCATAACATCTCTTTTTATTGGACTTAAAAGGGCAAGCATACAATAAGCAAGATGAAAATGAAGGCAGGCAATTTGACTAGCAAGCATAGACCTAGGCAAAAGCAAACGTAAAGATAGAATTGAAAATTCCTAAGCTACTATGGAAGCATGTTCTATTTCATATATGATTTGTGGGACAGTGAGGGAACTCCACCACCTTTTACTCATGGGGTTGTTCGCGCTCTTCTTTTTGTTTGTCCTCTTTGTGTCCACTTGTGCTTCATTGCATACGGGCCAGTCTAGCTTTTTTCCAATCTTCAAGTGCCTTCCTTACTGATTCATGACTCTTTTCTACCCTCTCTCTTTCTTCTCGTGCTGATTCATCCTTCACTTCTTCATAGCTTATGATTCCCGGATGTAGTATAGGCAGTTGTCCGACTAAGTATCTGAGCCTGGCCTGAGTGTTCACCTGGTGTCCAGTCTGGCTCATGTAAACTCCTTCTGAAAACGCCCTGTGTTCGTCGAAGAGTTCTGCCTGTTCTAATTATTTCTGATGCATTTCATGTATGTGTGCACCTTGATGTGCTTGGATGTTGATTAGCTTTTGGATGGCTTCTTGTTGTTGATCCTGCCTTTGTTCCAACCTGTGGAAGGATTCTCCCCATTGTTTTTCTTGCTCCAGTTGCTGCTTCATCAATTGTCTTTGCCACTCCCCTTGTTGATTCATCCATCTAGATAGTGACTCTTCTTGACGGTTTATCAACTGTAGGTGAAGCTCTTTCTGAGCCCCTTGATTTTCCAAGTATTGTCTAGATAAGCCATCAATGGCTTCCTGTAGTTGGTGCATGTCCAAAGGGGCTTGCTCCTCTAGGTTCTGTCCTTCTACCACTTCGTGCACTGGCCTCTTTCTTATCCTTCGTTGGGGTAGGGGAGATGCAACAGCATGCATACGCCGGACAGTAATTGGGATACCAACTTTTATCCAGTCGGGGTTTTCATCTTCGAACACCACCCCTGCCTTGTCACACAGGCGGAAAATGGTGCTGGGATAGCCTAACCTTCCCCTAGAATCACTTTTCTCAGCCATCTTCCTAATGCCTTGGGCTATAAGTTCATGCACCTTAATCTCTCCCCCTTTAAGTATACATTGCACCATTGTTGCTCTCTTAAGATTCACCTCTGAATTGTTTCCGGCAGGGAGGATGGATCTCCTTACAATTTCGAACCACCCCTTTGCTTCAGGGGTGAGATCACCTCTTTTTATGAATTTGGGCTTTCCATTGGGATCTCTCACCCAATCCGCTCCTTGTACGCAGATATCTTTCACAATTTGGTCATAATTAGGACTACCATCTATTCGAGATTGATAGCTTTCTTCCTCGAATGGTATGGTTCGTAGCTTCAACACCTTCATGATGCTCATGGGACTAAAATCCATAGTTACTCCTCTCACAAAGCTTATATAAGATTCCTCTTTCCTATCATACCTCACTGCGTTTGCGTAAAACTCTCTTACGAGCGTTGCATTTATCCTCGCGGTGACTGGATCGGTGAAGAGCTCCCATCTTCTCTTTTCTACCTTCTCTGTGATTTTGGGGCACTCAGTTTTCTTGACTTGAAAGCCTAGCTCATATATGATCTCCTTATCAGCCATCCATCCAAATTGAAGTGCATGGTAAAAATTTCTAAACTTCTTTTCATCAAAGGGGCGTTGCTCCATAGGCTCCTTCCCCTTTCTTCTTTTAGAGCTTGATGATGCCATGAGTAAGAGTTGATGTGTGAAAGTGTTGAGGGGTTATGGATAAGTGGTGGAATTTGGTTAGGTTTGGATAGGATGTAGCTTGAAGAATTGTACTTCGAGAGTGAAAAGTTTGAAGAAGTGGTTGCTGGAATGTGAAGGGAAGTATAGACTAGGAATCACTTATATAGGAAAATGATGAGTAAATGAAAGGTGTGGATTGATGGGGTGGTTGTGTGATAGACGGATGAGGTTTTGCATGGGATGAGCACAAAGATCATCAACTTTATGATGGGGTTGGTTCAGTTTCCAAGCTTGTTCTCCTTCCAATGTTGCATGGCAGCAATTCCCAATGCAATTCCCTTGGAGACACGTATACAGTCTTCTCCTTTTGTGGTAGCCGAACCCTTCAATTGTCCCATTAATCCTCCTACAAAATAAAAGAAAAAAATAAAATTGTGGAAAGTGGCGGCAAACTTTAAAACACAAGAGTAACTACTTTTTAAAATTTTTGTTGTTAACTACTAAATGCTATTCACAAATGCAGACCAACTGACTAATTAAATTTCCATATATGCAACCTTGGTGAAACCAAACTTAGTTTGTGGCAATGTGGTGTAAGATGATTTGTTCAAGGTGCTAAGAGTGACATGCTATGAATTGCATTCATGTCCTCTTAGTGTGCCTTGAACACCAAACTTGTTCTTTACTATATGTTGCATAAAAGGATTTATTCAAGGATATGTCAAAGTTGATTTGCGATCCATGAACCTTGCTTTATTAACTACTTTAAAAGCATGTAAAACATGGGTTGCCTCCCATGAAGCGCTTCTTTAGCGTCACTAGCTTGACGTTCTGCCTTTGTCATGGTGGTTGGTAATGCTTCAGATCTTCCCCTCTTGCAGTAAACCTATATCCATTGGCTTCATCAATGACCTCTACATGTTCTAGGGAGAGAACTTTGTTGATGGTGAAAACCTTAGGTAACTGAGATGGGATGGTGGGGAGATAAGGTGGGATATCTAGGAAGTAAGCTGAGATCACTTTATCCCCTGGAGAGAAATCTTCTGTAGGGATCTTTTTGTTCCTCCATCTCCTTGGTATCTTCTTCTTTGTTTCTTTTGCTGTTATCCTGTTCTTTGTGGTCTCTTTTCCTAGGGGGATTTTGTTGCTGGTCCCATATGATTCTGGTGGTTTTGGCTTCACTTGAGTTTCCTTTAGCTGTGACAGCTGCTGATTATTTTGTTCATCACCCAAAGGACTTCCTGAGTGTACAGCTTGTGCCTCAATGCTTGTTTCTCCCACCATTGCTCTGTCATGCTCTGTCCTTAATTCCTTGTCTTCCTGACTTGCTTCTTGTGAAGGTTTGAAGACATTGAAGGTGAGTTGTTCATCATGTACCCTCTGTATTAGCTCTCCTCGCTCCACATCTATGAGCGCTCTGGCTGTAGCTAAGAATGGTCTTCCCAATATGATTTGGTGAAGATGAATTTCTTCCATTTCTAGTATGACAAAGTCTGTGGGAAGAAAGTAGTTCCCAACCTTCACTAGCACATTTTCAACCACTCCTATTGCTTGTTTTTGAGTTTTGTCCGCTAGCCTGATGACTACGTCTGTGGGCATCAGCTCATTGATTTGCAGCCTCTTCATAAGGGATAAAGGCATTAAGTTGATGCTTGCTCCCAGATCACAGAGTCCTTTATCGAACATTGTTTCTCCTATGGCACAGGGGATGTGAAAACTCCCTGGGTCCTTCCTTTTTGTAGGCAGCTCTGGTTGAATGAGAGCACTGCACTTCTTATTCATCACTATGGTTTGTCCTCCTTTGAGTGAGCTTTTCCTGTTCAGCAACTCCTTCATGTACTTAATGTATGAGGGCATTTGTTGGAGGGCCTTGATGAATGGTATATTTACATGGAGAGATGCAAATATGTCAAGAAATATTGAGTATATTCACTTTTCTACACCACCATTGAGTAATTGGAGAAAGGGTGCATAGAGTCTCAGCAGCTCCTTCTGTGTAATTGTGATTTCTTGATGATTATCTTCCTGCTTTCCTGCTGATATATCTTCAGGTTGTTCTGATGGTTTGTTCGGCTTTTCCTCAGTCTCCTTATCACTTATAGTAACCATCTTGCAATCTTCCCATCTGACTTTCTTTGCTTCACCTCTCGGATTTTTCTCTGTGTCACTTAGGAAGCTATCAGTAGGTTTGGGAATCTTCTCAGATAGGTATCCCACTTGAAATTCCAGCCTCTTGATGGTGTCTCCCTGATTCTTGATATTGGCTCGCACCTCCTCTTTGAACACCTTGTTATCTTGAATCTCCTTGCATATGCCTTCAAGTAGAGTCTCAATCCTTGATAGTCTTTCTTCCGATGATGGAGAGTTGAGATTGGAAGGATGAGAAGGGCCATTTTGACTTTGGTATGGATGTTGAGAAGTGTTGTTGGGTGGGTGTTGGTATGACCTCTGTGTGGAGTGTTGGTGAGTTGCATTGTTGTTGGGGTTGTGGCGTCTCTGATCTTGGCCTTGGTCTTGTTGATTTCCCCATCCAAAGTTTGGGTGGTTCCTCCAACCAGGATTATACGTTTTGGAGTATGGGTCATGATTTTGCCTAGGTGAATTCCCAATGTAGTTGGCTTGTTCCTGATCACCCTCTGCTTCTTCATTCACTCCTTCTTGGGTTGCTGCTGAAATGGTGATTGCTGCTACTTGATTCCTCTCCATCTTCTTGGTGAGGTTAGCTAATTGCTTGGTAATCATCTTGTTTTGAGCTAGCAGTGCATCCACATTGTTTAGCTCCATCACTCCTCTAGTGTTGCCTCTTTCAGAAGCATAGAAGTAGTCATTCTCTGCTACAGTCTCAATGACATCTATGGCTTCTTCAATGGTCTTCTTCTTGTTCAGAGATCCCCCGGATGAGTGGTCTACTGCCTTCTTTGATTCATACGAAAGGCCTTCATAGAAAATGTGCAATTGCACCAATTCATTGAACATATCTGGCGGGCATCTTCTTGTCAAGTCTTTAAACCTCTCCCATGCTTCATATAGAGTCTCACCATCCTGCTGCCTGAATGTTTGTACCTCAGCTCTCAACCTGTTGATCCGTTGAGGAGGATAGAATCTTGCCAAGAACTTGTTCACCACATCTTCCCAGGTTGCTAAACTCTCATTTGGAAAGGATTCCAGCCATTTAGATGCTTTGTCCTTGAGCGAGAAGGGAAACAGAAGTAGTCTATAGGTGTCAGGATAAACACCATTAGACTTCATAGTATCGCATATCCTCAGGAAGGTGGTTAGATGTTGATTGGGGTCTTCTTGGATACTTCCTCCGAATGAACAATTGTTCTGAACAAGGGTGATGAGCTGTGGCTTTAGTTCAAAGTTGTTGGCATATATGGTTGGCTTTTGGATGCTACTTCCACAGTTTCCTAGGTTCAGGTTGATGTAAGAACCCAAAACACTTCTCTCTTGTCCAACCTGATGCGCTGGACCTTCTCTGCCATGGTTGTGAGCCTCTTCTTCATGATGGTTCTCCATATTCTCATCCATGTCTGGTTCAAAGTACTCTTCCTCTTCCTCAGCACCAACTACTCTCTTTCCTCTTGCTTCCATCCTTAATCTAAGGAAGGTCCTCTTAGGTTCAGAAACAAAGGAAGTTAAAGCCCCGCTTCTTCTACCTGTCATACAACCAACAAGGCACAAGCAAGAAGGATAGGTGCAAACAATAATTTCTACAGAAATGCTATTAGCGTGAGTGATGCAATATATCAAACAGTTAGCGGGTTAGTGACTGAATTGTAAACAACTAAGAAAATGGGTAGGGGAAAGGGAAGAAAATAGCTAAATAGAAAGTAAATTACTCAAATAAACTTAAATCAAACAAAATAAAAACAAATGCTCAATCTAGTTATCCACCAATTTAATCATTGTTGATACAAAATCAATCCCTGGCAACGGCACCATAAACTTGATGCACGGAAACTTGTCCCTTAACAAATCTCCCTCGGCAAGTATACCGAATTATCGTCAAATAAAAACTCACAGTAGAGTGAAGCAACTTTAATTGGAATAATGTTCTAGTTGAGCTAAGCAGAAAGTGAGTTGAGAATTGCAGGAAATTAAATGGCGGAAAAGTAAATAGCAGAAAATAAATGACGGGAAGTAAATTGCAGAATCTTAAATAGGGAAGGGAAGTTTAGCATGAAAGTAAATGGCATAAAGTAAAGAGAATGGGTAAGATCAGAAATGGGGAATTCATTGGGCTTAGGAGATGTTGCATTCTCCGGATCAAGTTCATTTTCATCTCTTCCTCAATCAATGCATTCATTGATCTCCTTGGCAATCTTAAGTGATTGAATTCTAATTCCTTGGTAATTCAATCTCTCAAATCAGATCAATAGCCAATTCCTTGGTCTAATTGCTCATGAGAAGAGATGAAGTGTGGTCACTGATTATACCACATGTATTTCCAAATCAAAGTATTGGGAGAATTATATGTCACCATATCTGCCCAAACCCCAATTTGGTCCAACATGAGAAAACATTTCTAGCATGATCTCTTCATCCCTTTTCCAAGGTTCAGAAGAGATCCAAGTATGAATAGCTTCTTTTCCAAGATAACTACTCAATTGGATGAAGATTGAAAACTTTCTAGTAAAATCAAGAGAAAAGAAAGAAGAAGAATAATGAAAACTATTATTGATCCATCAAATTACAACAGAGCTCCCTAACCCAATGAAAGGGGTTTAGTTGTTCATAGCTCTGGGAATGGAAAGCAAAGATGGAGAGTATATTCTAAAAGTTAAACTAGAAGTGTAGAGAAAGTAAAAAGCAGAGAGTAATTCTAATAATGCCAAAAGCTTCTTTTCTAGTTCAAAGCTCTCCCTATTTATACTATTCTTCTCATCTTCTAGTTGGCTCTTCAAGTCTTAGATATGGGCCTTTGGATCTTGAGTTGAAACAGTTATCTTCTTCAGTGGGCTCAGCTTTACTTGCAGAGAAAGTGTGAAGTAGGCAGGGACTTTAGCTTAAGGCGTTAGTGGTGTTAACGTTAAGTGAAAATGTGGGGTTGAGAACGTTATGACAATCACCTTTTTCACTAACGTTCCTAACCCAAAGTGGTCCACGTTAACTTCAACGTTAGTGGCACTAACGTGACCACTAACGTTGACCCTTGGCCCTTCGCAAACGTTACTGGGGTTTACCTTTTTCAATAACATTGAGAGTACCCCTTTCTCCCTACGTTAGAATTCACGTTAGAATAGTTAACGTGGCCTTTAACATAGGCTTGCCAAATCTTCGAGAGCGTTAATGACACTTACCTTTGTCACTAACGCTTCAGAACGCCCCTACTTCCCACGTTAGAGTTCACGTTAACTAGGTTAACATGACTTCTAACGTGGTATTGATAGCCATCTCCAACGTTAGTGACAAAGGTGAGTGTCACTAACGTTGTCTCATCATTCTCTCCTTCACGTTAGCTTCGACGTTAACTGAGTTAACGTGGCAACTAACGTGGCTCAAAGTGGCTCAAAGTGGCTTAGTCCAACGTTAGTGACAAAGGCGAGTGTCACTAACATTGGTCATTCCTTGCTTCCCCACGTTAGAGTCCACGTTAACTAGGTTAACGTGGCTTTTAACGTAGCTAATATGGGTTTAGTCCAACGTTAGTGACAAAGGTGAGTGTCACTAACGTTGGCATCATCTTCTTCTTCCACGTTAGAGCTCACATTAACTGAATTAACATGACTCTTAACGTGGACAATTGCCACTTTGGAGCGTTAGTGGTACTTACTTTTACCACTAACGTTGGAGTTCTACTTCTCTTCCACGTTAGCTTCCACGTTAACATAGTTAACGTGGCAACTAACGTGGGCTTTGATGGCTCACGAAGGCGTTAATGGCGATCACTTTTCTCATTAACGTTGCAAGTTAGCCTCCATTCCATGTTAGTGGTCACGTTAGCTAGACTAACATGGCTACTAACGTGGTTCTTCCTTGCTTCCTTTGTCCTGAAATCAAGCAATAAAGTGCATCAAAGCTCTAATCCAAGTTATGAGACATGCATCATTCAATTTGTCCTTTAATTCATGCATAATTCTCATGAAATCATGTAAAATTCACAATGTTTGCTTGAATCAAGATGTAAATGATTATTTACCCAAAACTTGCTTCTTTCCTAAGAAAATGCATGAAACTACCTTAAAACCATAAAGAAAAGGTCAGTGAAACTAGCCAAAATGCCCTGGCATCAACAAGCTGAAAAGCGAGTCTAAATATTATATATGGGATGACCCATATTTATGAAGGTGTGGTGCTGACCAGGTAATTAGAAGGTGTGTGCCCCAATCAGAATTCCAGTCCATTTTAGAGGCCTGCCACTCTTCTGAGAGTAGAGGACATTTTGGCCCTCAAAGAACAGCTAGAAAAATTTTAGCCTGTGGATTCTGGTGGCCTACTCTTTTAAAGATGCTACTACCTTCTGTAAATCTTGTCCCCCATGCCAAAGGTTTGGGAATATATCCAAGAGGGATGAGATGCCCCAACAGATTATGCTTTTCTATGAAATTTTTTATGTTTGGGGCATTGACTTCTTGGGTCCATTTCCAAACTCTATTGGTTATCTTTATATACTATTAGCTGTAGATTATGTTTCTAAATAGGTGGAAGCAATTTCTACCCGCACTGATGATGCTAACACTGTTATCTCCTTTGTTAGAAACCATATTATCTATCGCTTTGGATCACCACGAGCAATCGTGAGTGATCAAGGCACTCACTTTTGTAACAGGAGACTAGCAGGACTACTGAAGAAGCATGGGATCGTTCACAAAGTGGCAACAGCTTACATTACCAGACCAATGGGCAAACAGAGGTATCTAACAGAGAAATAGAACGTATTCTGGAGAAGATAGTTAAGCCTCATAGGAAGGATTGGAGCACCAGACTTGTTGATGCACTCTGGGCGTATCGGACAGTGTACAAGACACCCATTGGATGAGTCCCTTTTGCTTAGTGTACAGAAAAGCTTGCCACCTCCCGGTGGAGGTGGAACACAAGGCTTTCTGGGCTGTACGAGAATGCAACATGGGATTTGAGAAAGCTGGTGCTGAAAGGAAGCTGCAACTGGCAGAACTGGAGACCCTTCGACTCGAAGCATATGATAACTCTAGATTATACAAAGAGAAGGTGAAGGCTATGCATGACAAGCATATCAAGAGAAGAGGGTTTAGACTAGAAGATGTGGTTCTCCTTTATAACTCCAGGCTGAGACTCATGCCAGAAAAGCTGAGATCCAGATGGGAAGGTCCTTACAGAGTGGAGAAAGCAGAGTCATATGGAGTCTTCCACCTGAGTCATCCTTCAAGTTCCAATTTCATCAAGGTCAATGGACATCGCTTAAAACTTTATCATGGTGAGAAGGTGAAGGAACACAAAGAGCTAGAGGTCTTCCTATTGGAAGATCCACCAACAGAAGCATATTGAGCTTGTGGACTGTCCAACTAAAGAATGTTAAAGCAAAGTGATGGGTGGGAGACAACCCACCATGGTATGATCGCTCTTTTCTCTCTTCTTAGTTTCATTTAGTGACTCTTCTCATGATTTCTGCATATAGTCTACATTTGCATTTGCATTCTAAAAAAAAAAGAAAAAAGTGGCAGAAAGTTGCGTGGGAGCAATGCAGGAAGTATGCCAATCGCACAAGCATCACCACGTGCACACGTCCCTCATGCGTGCGCGTCATTTGAATATTTGGCACCTCACGCATACGCGTCAATGACGCGCATGCGTGACCTCGGAAAATCGATGTAAAAAGGTGTCAGGCCGAAAGTTGTGCTGGCTTGGTGCGAAAACTGTGCCCAATGCACTAAGTCACTCACGTGTGCGCGTCATTTTCAAATTCTTCAAACTCACGCGTACGCGTCAATGACGCGCACGCGTCGTATACCATTTTGGCACACACCCCAAGACGAACAGAGAGTTGTGCGCGCGCAAGGCTGCCTCTGCGCGAGTAGCACAAGCACGGTCACATGTACGCGTGACCGACGCCTACGCGTCGCCTTCCAATTTGCGCGACCCACGCGTACGTGTGGAGTACACGTGCGCGTCACTCGCGCAACACCATCAGATCCCTGCGCCGCCACTTTTCTTATCTTTTCTTTTCTAATCCTAATTTCTTTCTTCTTTCTTCTTTCTTTCTCTTCTTTCTTCTTTATTCTCCATTCTTTTTCTCCTTCTTCTTTCTTTACTCTTTTCTTCTTATTCCCACTTCCATCATAATTTCTTCACCTCACATTCTTCATTACCTCTCTTTGTCACCTTCTTCTAGGTTCTTTCTCTCTATTTTCTTTCTTCACTTATTATTTATTTATTTTTACATTATTTTACTTGGTGCTAGAAATCTAATTGGGTGATTATTTTCTTCTATAATTGTTTGTGGATTATTAAGGAGTTGTTTGACAATTATCACAAATTATTTTTAGGGTTGCTTGCATCTTCAAATTTAATACTTTCAATAACATATTTACCATGCATACTAAGTGTTCATACCCTGGGTCGAGCTATCCGACCTGGGATGATTCGAGATAAAGCGACCAACCTCTTCAGGTCAGACTATCCGACCTCTTCTCAAAGAGCTCGGCCAAATCGACAGGAGAGCCCAGTTAAGGGCCCAAATAGAGGAACACGACCCGAATCCTAAGGCGGCCTAAGCCTATAGAGATGAAGGCGGTTCCGTTGAAGATACGCTGACTTCAACTCAAACATAAAGATAAGATAAGATAACTAACTTATCTTATCTAAAAGGTCACATCTCACCATTATAAATACACTGGAGCACCCAGGTATAACTCATACTCTGATTCTACATAACACCTGTTTAATACCCATGCTAACTTAAGCATCGGAGTCTCTTGCAGGTACCCCCCACCCTTTGGTGACAGAGGATCAGCAGCACGTTCAAGTCCAAACAAGTCAGATGCACCAGCTCCGGTCACCATTCACCAACCGGACACATCGGTTCCGACCAGCACAGAAGATCTCGTCCGAGATCGACCTACAGTTTCAGGTAACCCTCGGAACATTGGCGCCGTTGCCGGGGACCTGGAAGTCATCCCATCACCATGGCGGACAACCATGACAACAACCACGACTTAGATCTAGAGAATAGAACACCACACAAAAATATGGACACCCCACCAAAAAACACTCTGGAATCCAATGGAGACAAAAATTCAGCTAAACCGGGAACAATAGAAGCCCTTCAAAATCGCTTGAAGAAACTTGAAGAAAAAACCCAACGACAACATGAAATAGGAAAAGATCTACAAAAAGAAGTACGGCGACGTCGAGAATTGGAAGACAAGTTACAACAATTAGAAGCCGATCTCAAATTAAAAGCCCCTCGGGTCACTCCTGAGGAAAGCTCACGTAAAGAACAGGATCCGTTCACCAGGGAAATCATGAAAACCAAAATTCCAAAAGACTTCAAACTCCCGAATATGATTTTGTACGACGGCACCACTGATCCCAACCATCATCTCAGCAATTTCAGAATCAGAATGTACCTTACCGACGCCTCAGATGCCGTTTGCTGCAAAGCCTTTCCAACAACCCTTACGAAGACGGCGATCAGATGGTTTGACAGCTTACCTCCCAAGTCCATCTCAAACTTTGACGATCTAGCCGGAAAGTTCCTCGCCAGATTCTCCATCCAGAAAGATAAAGCTAAACACACCCCCAGTCTACTAGGGATCAAGCAAGGAGATCGGGAGAGCCTCCGCAACTACATGGAAAGATTCAACAAAACATGCATGGACATACAAAGCTTACCCACAGAGGCCGTCATCATGGGACTTATCAACGGCCTACGAGAGGGACCTTTCAGCCAGTCTATATCAAAAAAGTACCCGACCTCCTTAGACAAAGTGCAGAAACGGGCAGAAAAATACATCAACATGGAAGAAAACGCTCGGTTAGGAGAGACCTCAAAATCGGGGGCCTCCTACCGTGACAAAGACAAGGAATCTAAACGAAAAGAAGACCGACAAGGGGAGAAAATTAAAAAATACCATAATTATACTCCCCTCAGAGCATCCCTAGTCGAAATATACAAAGAGGTCTGTCATACAGAAAAAATTCCCCCAGCACGGCCCCTCAAAGGAAAAAGGGGAGGAGGAAATCGGAAGGAATATTGTGAATATCATCGGGTCAGAGGACACGCCACCAACGAATGCTTCAACTTAAAAAATATCATATAAAATTTGGTAAGGGAAGGAAAATTAGATCGATTCCTGGCCACCCGAGATGATGATCAAAGAAAAAGACGAAGGGATGAAGATACCGAGCGAACAGAACGATCACCTCGGACACCAGAAAGACATGTCCACATGATACATGGCGGATTCGCAGCAGGAGGGATCTTTAAATCTTCCCGCAAAAGGTATCTCAAAGAAGTATATCATGTCGAAGGAGAGGAGGAAGCACTCAACATCCCAGCGATAACATTCACTAAGGAGGATGCGTCCGACATCATCACAGGACACGACGATCCCATGGTCATCACCATCATATTGGCAAACGCCAACCTACACCGCACCTTAATAGACCAAGGGAGTTCTGCCGACATCTTATTCAAGACAGCCTTTGACAAACTCGGCTTAGTAGAAAAAGAACTTAAGGCATATCCAAACAGTCTGTTCGGGTTAGGAGATATCCCGGTTCGACCACTAGGATATATATCACTACATACAACCTTCGGAAAAGGAGACCAATCCAGGACCCTCAAAATAGACTACATCGTAGTCGATGTAAGTTCAGCTTACAATGCTCTCATAGGTCGGACAACACTCAACCAACTTGGCGCAATAGTCTCAACCCCACACCTATGTATGAAGTTCCCAACTCCAAAAGGGATAGCCACGATAAAAGCTGACCAAAAGATGGCACGTCGCTGTTATAACGAAAGCCTAAACCTCAGAGGCAAAGGAGAAGAGTTCCACGCAATCGAGTTGGGCGGAGTTCAACGACGAGAAGATCTTCGCCCCCAACCAGAGGGCGAGATAGAAAAAATTCAGATCGGGGACACCTCGGAAAAAACAACTAATATCGGCACAATCCTCAAAGGAGATTTAAAAGAATTGCTAATACAATTCTTACGAGATAATGTCGATCTCTTTGCATGGAAAGCCGCGGACATGCCAGGCATAGACCCTAAGCTAATGTGCCACAGGTTGGAGGTCTACCCAGGATCTCGACCGGTACAGCAGAGACGAAGAAAGCTTGGGCCAGAGCGATCCCAGGCTATGGAAGAGCAAGTACAGGCACTACTGGAAGCCGGATTTATAAGAGAAGTTAAATATCCGCTATGGCTAGCCAACGTTGTCTTGGTGAAAAAATCGAATGGGAAGTGGCGAATGTGCACCGATTACACCGATCTCAACAAAGCTTGTCCAAAAGATCCATACCCACTCCCAAGTATTAACGCCCTGGTAGATACTTCCTCTGGATATAAATATCTCTCGTTTATGGACGCGTATTCAGGATACAACCAAATTCCCATGTATCCACCAGATCAAGAAAAGACCTCGTTTTTAACACCAAAGGCAAACTACTGTTACATCGTGATGACCTTTGGTCTCAAGAACGCAGGAGCTACTTATCAAAGACTAATGAATAAAGTTTTTTCGGATCACATCGGAAACATCATGGAGGTCTATGTGGACGACATGCTAATAAAAACACAAACCGAAGATACATTATTATCCGACCTGGCTCAAGTGTTTGACACCATAAGGAAACACAACATGGGACTCAATCCCGCAAAATGTACCTTCGCAGTAGAAGCAGGCAAATTCTTAGGCTTCATGCTCACACAAAGGGGAATTGAGGCAAATCCAGACAAATGTCAAGCCATACTCAACATGAAGACGCCAACTTGTGTCAAAGAAGTACAACAACTCAACGGGAGATTGGCCGCCCTATCCCGATTCTTAGCAGGGGCTGCGATACGATCTCTCCCCTTCTATGCTACATTAAGAAAGGGAAAACAGTTCGAATGGACGACAGAATGTGAACAAGCATTCAAAGACTTCAAGGAGTTCTTAGGACGGCCACCTATCTTATCTCGACCACGAGAAGGAGAACCGCTCATATTATATCTCGCAGTAGGGAGTCGGGCAATAGCCTCAGCACTAGTCAGAAAAGACGAAAATGGGCAACAACCCGTCTACTTCATTAGCAAGACACTACAGGGATCCGAGCTGAACTACCAGAAAATAGAAAATTTTGCCTATACTCTTATCCTAACATCTCGACGACTCCGCCCGTACTTCCAGGCTCACACCATTAAGGTTTGAACTAACCAGCCCATAAAAGGAATATTGCAGAAAACAGATCTAGCAGGCAGAATTCTAAAATGGGCAGTCGAGTTGTCAGAGTTTGACCTCCAATATAAAGCTCGGACGGCCATCAAATCACAGTATCTGGCCGATTTTATCGCAGAATTCACAGATGCCCTAGAAACCCCCACAGAATGAAATCTTTACGTGGACAGTTCTTCAAATAAAACTGGAAGTGGTGCGGGCGTGATAATAGAAAGCAACCAAGGAACCCAAATTGAGCTCTCCCTCAAGTTCAGGTTCCCGGCCTCAAACAACCAGGCAGAATATGAAGCATTATTAGCTGGTTTGAAGCTGGCTAAAGAAGTCAGAGCTTAAAAACTCAACATTTACAGCGATTCACAAGTGGTCACATCACAAATAACAAGGAGCTACCAAGTCAAAGATCCCACCATGAAAAAGTATTTGGATAAAACCAAGGAACAGCTCGGACAAATAGGGGAGTATAAGATCTGCCACATACCCCGCGAACAAAATGCCCGAGCTGACGCACTCTTAAAACTAGCCAACACCAAACCAGGGGGCAAAATAGAAGCCTCATCCAGGAAATGTTACAGAACCCGTCAATCTCGGAAGAGGAAAAAGTCCTGACTATAACAAGTCAGGACCAAGGATGGATGACCCCTATAGCCAACTATCTCAGAACAGGAACGCTCCCCACAGAAGAAAAGGACGCAAAAAGGCTAAAAAGGGAGGCACAGTACTACACCATCATAAACAACATCCTGTACAAAAGAGGAATCTCAACACCTTTACTAAAATGCGTGCCAACCTCCAACACAAGAGAAGTGCTAGAAGAAATACACGGTGGTATCTGTGGCAATCATCTCGGAGCACGAGCTCTCGCCAAAAAAGTGCTCCGGGCGGGATTTTATTGGCCAACTCTACAGAAAGAAGCTACAGAATTTGTAAAGACATGCCCACCATGTCAGAAACATGCCAACTTTCACATCGCCCCGCCAGAAGAGCTCATCAGCGTGACCTCGCCTTGGCCGTTCGCAAAATGGGGACTCGATCTTCTCGGCTCCTTCCCACAGGGATCAGGACAAGTTAAATTCCTCATAGTAGGGGTAGATTACTTTACAAAGTGGATCGAGGCAAAGCCCCTAGCCAATGCCACCACTCAAAGAAGCCGGAAATTCTTATATAGAAACATTGTCACAAGGTTCGGGGTTCCATATTCAATAGCCACAGACAATGGCACCCAATTCACAGATGCAGGCTTCAGAAAACTAGTAGCCGACTTGAATATAAAGTACCAGTACACCTCCGTGGAACATCCACAAGCCAATGGGCAGGCTGAAGCTGCTAACAAAGTCATATTGGCCGGATTAAAATGGAGATTACAAGATGCAAAGGGAGCCTGGGCAGAAGAGCTTCCACAGGTCCTGTGGGCATATCGAACAAAGCCACATTCCACCACGAAGGAATCCCCCTTCCGATTAGCATACGGAATAGAGGCGATGATTCCAGTAGAGATTGAGGAAGGGTCGCCTAAAGTAGTTCACTACAATGAGGGAGAAAACTCCCAACTTCAGAGAGAAGAGCTCGACTTGTTACCCGAAATCCAAGAAAGAGCTCGGATCAGGGAAGAAGCTCTAAAACGCCGAATGGATTCCAGATATAATCAAAAGGTAGTGCTGAGAAGTTTTGCAGAGAATGATCTCATCCTAATCTGAAATGATATTGGAACAACTCGACCAGGAGAGGAAAAGCTGGCAGCAAACTGGAAAGGACCCTACCGAGTCGTAGAAGTACTTGGAAAGGGCTACTACAGACTGTCTGAACTCGATGGACGAGAGCTTCCCAGGTCATGGCACGCCTGCAACCTCAGAAGGTACTACAGTTAGAAAATATAAAAGATCTCATCATTGGATGCACTCTTTTTCCTGAAAAGGTTTTTTAATGAGGCACCAAGTTGAGACTCAGACAATCCCATATGTATATATTTGCACTTTTTCTTTAAATAAAATATATTTTAGATATTCTACAAAGATTTCAAGACGCATTAATCTGAAGCATTCATCGTCCGATTATAAAGCAACAGATCGGCAGAAAGTGAAAAACAATTTCACTGCACGATCACGATAAAGACAACCGTCCGATAAAGGTGAAAACGCGATTCACCCAAAGGACGATCTAGAGATGACAACCACTTTCTACAAATCGGCAAAGATGAACACAGAATAATGTAAGAAGTTATCGAAAGTGATCTAAAAAAGAACCTGACGAGGTCTTATGGATTGCTAAAATAATAGCTTAAAGACTGGCCGACGTTGAGAAGTCGGACCAAGTCAACCCAAGTTATAAGTAAACCCTGGAAAGAGGTCTGGCCAACCCTATTAAAGAGGATTACTTTAACTTAGAAAGGCTCGACATGACAAAGTCAGCCCAAAATAACAAGTTATAAAAGTAATCCCTGAAAGAGACCTGACAAAGGTCCAAGAAAGAGGATTACAAAAATAACTTAAAGGAGACCAATATAACGAAGTCGGACTCCTACTACTAACAAGTTATAAAAGTAATCCCTGAAAGAGACCTGACAAAGGTCCAAGAAAGAGGATTACAAGAATAACTTAAAGGAGACCGATATAACGAAGTCGGACTCCTACTACTAACAAGTTATAAAAGTAATCCCTGAAAGAGACCTGACAAAGGTCCAAGAAAGAGGATTACAAAAATAACTTAAAGGAGACCGATATAACAAAGTCGGACTCCTACTACTAACAAGTTATAAAAGTAATCCCTGAAAGAGACCTGACAAAGGTCCAAGAAAGAGGATTACAAAAATAACTTAAAGGAGACCGATATAATGAAGTCGGACTCCTACTACTAACAAGTTATAAAAGTAATCCCTGAAAGAGATCTGACAAAGATCCAAGAAAGAGGATTACAAAAACAATTTGGAGGAACTTGAAGAATCGGTTATAAATCATCAGAAATACAAGCAAGAGCGAGAAAACCGAAAAATAAGTCGGACCCACAAACTCAAAAGATCCAAGCTACAAACAAAAAGTGCAAAGCAATCCAAAGAGGTCGAGCTGCAAGGTCTCAAACATTCTCAGAAAACAGAGGAAATGCCAAGTCAAGAACTACCTTTCTCAAATCTACAAAAGTTATAAGGCCTCAGAGGTCACCAAAACCTACCTTAAAAGGAAAGCGAGCTACCTTTTGTTTTTCAAAAACAAAAGTTGCTAGGCAAGCAACGAGAAAGTGTCAACAGTTAAATAAAACATAAAGAGTTTAAAAAAGCCCACAAGCCGGGCCAACTACATATACAGAATAAAGTAAAGCTAAGGGTCAGAAGACTTTTTGGCAGCGTCAGTCCGAGGAGACGGAGGGCGAGTCTGGAGAGGAACAGCATCTACAGTACCGTCATCCCGGTTTAAGATCTGGCAATCGGGATCAGAAGCGGGAGGCTCGACCTCGGCAGGAACAGCAGAAGTCGACACCTTGGTAGAGGACACGGGAGGAGGATCAACAACATCATCCTCCTCGTCATCAGGAACAATCTTGCCATCCCTGACAACGTTATCTAAGCTGAAAAGGGTCAGGTCGGCCTCAGGAGCAATAACCCAAACTTGCTCCTTCAAGTTCTCATAAGCAGCAGTCACGCTGCCAACGAGATGACTTTGGAGCTCAGCATAATCTTCCCGAACACTGTCAAGCTCCCCCCTCAGGCGCATCACCTCTCGATAAGATGAAAGGTAACTCTCCTTGTGCATCAGGACTGTGTCCTCAGCCAACCTCAAAGAAGCTGCCAATGACTGAGAACTCTCCTCCTCATTCTTCAAGTCCTTCTCCAGCTTGGCCACTTTTGTCTCAAGCTCCTCCTTTAACTCCTTCATCCGATTAAACTCTTGTTTCACCTCCTCCATAAACGCTTTAGTGGCGTGGAGAGGGAGATTCTGAGCAGTCCGATATATGGCAGCTGACATATACGCCATCTTCACATGATTTTGGGCCATGAATTCCAAGTGATGAAGGATGGACATATTGTCCATGGAGAGAGCACCGTAGGGACCAATTTGTTGATCCACGAATTCAATAGCATTAAAATCAGGAGCATCGAGGTCGAAGGGCTCAGCAGTCTTTTGTTTTTTATTGGGAGGAGCAACAGAAGGAGCAGCAGAGGCGACGTGAGGATCTACCAAATGAACTCGGGGTGTAGGGATCACTTTCTTCACCCCGGCGGAACTCTGCACTGATGGCTTCTCGCGCACTTGGGAGGATCCCTCCCCAGCTGCCCTGGCAGCAACATTTCTGGCAGCAGTCGCCCTCTGTGCCCTCTTAAAAGCTTTTATAGCCTCATTATTCTTCATTGCCTCTGCAAACAAAATAGAAAATTCAGCTACAAGTCGGATAATTCGGAAAGGACAGCTACAAGCAACATAAACAGGATAATAAAAGAAACACAAGATACCCAGTTTAGTTTGAAGAAGAGAAGGATTGGTTATTCTTTGTGTCAAGATGGGGAGGTTGACCCCAGCGTTCTTCCAAGATAGTCACAAAGGCTCGCTCAGCCTCATCCAACATTTCCCACGAATACCGGGAGACCCTCACATCTTTTTGCCATTCCAAGGGAAAAGCAGGTTCGTCATTCTCATCCAGAAAAAAGGGCCGAGCTCCTTCAACAGCTCGGACCTTGAAAAAGTAGTTTTTAAAATCACGGAACGACTCGTCAAACATGGAAAAAACCTTCTTCCCCTGGGTAGAACGAAAGGAGACCCAGGCTGACTTCTTTTTTACCACACCGGGCTTAGTCAAGACAAACAGATAGAAAAAGAGAGATTGGGAAGAAGGAATACCAAAACCATCGCACAGCAATTGGAAAATTTTTATGAAACCCCAGGAGTTGGAGTGAAGTTGAGAAGGGGCAACATTACAAGACCATAACAGGTCGGTTTCAAATGGAGTAAAAGGAAGGGTAATACCCAGTTGACCAAAGAAAAAATCGTAAGCATAAAAGAAGGGGCGATTGTCAACAACTCGAGTCGAGAAGTAGACTCTCTCGTCAGAAGAAGGAGGAACAAGCTCGTAGTTCTTCTCATCACCAAAATTACTACAGACACTATGAAACTGCCTAAGCTAAGCACAAAACTCAGAATCAACCAGCGAGACACACATGAGAACCATGGAGTCCACCCAATCGGCCATACCCGCAGGGACCTGGGAAGGCATCTCTACAACGTTATTTCAGAAAGACATGAGGTCAACTAAATCCTACAAAAAGAAAATAAGAATGGATTACTTAAAAACATCTCGGACAGGGGGCAAAACATCTCGACGGGCGGATAAACAAAAAAGGAAAAACCCCAAGACTTAAGACAAAAAGTCTCGGGGCATCCCTTGGAGGCAATAAACAAGCAAGGTCTTCAAGTTATTTCTACAGCCTACATCCCAGCACTCATCAAAATAAAATCCAAAAAGAAAACAAAGGAAGCAAAAACGCAAAAGGTCCACCCTTCTACAGTTTATCAGGAAAAGCATTGCTCCTACAGTTTACCAGCAAAAAGCACTACTTCTACAGTATATCAGAAATACCAAAAAGGCCAAGCAGCAAAGGCGCAAACTTTTTTTAAATCAAGCAAAAAATCATCAGCCAAGGCACAAACAGAAACGGCGGCAACATGCAAAAGAAAAAAGATTCAAGCAACAAGAAAAAGATTCGCACCAAAAAATGAAAAAATTTCAGAGCATGCAACAAATCAAGCATGATAAAAACAGAAAGATCCAAACTTTCTACAAAAAGAAGATCAAAAGAAAAACTCCATCGCAAAGTCAAAAACAACGAGGAAAATACGAAATGGGACTAACCTGGAAATGGAAGAAGCTTCGAGGAAGAGTGGAAGCACAGAGATAAGGGCTGCCCAGAAAAACGCCAAGCAACGTCGCAAACACAAGAAAGCAGAAGCGCAAGCAAAAAATAGAAAACGAGAGAGTAAAGGGAGAAGTTACGAAGAAGAAATGAAGAAGAGAAACCATTTTTGATCGCGAAATTCAAAATAAAAGCCAAGAGAGAATGAAGGGCAAAATAATGCCAATTAAATGCGGATATTAAAACCGCTTGCGTTCCCAAAAAAGCGCTAATACAAAAGCGCGCGCTTTTAGAGGAAAACGTTCTACACACTTTACAAAGAAAGGAATCGACAAATTCTTGAGTTCGACTTTAAGAAGGACCGAAGTCAAGGACTCGACCTCAAAAAGAAGATCGAGCTCAAGCAGGGGCACTGTTCATACCCTGGGTCGAGCTATCCGACCTGGGATGATTCGAGATAAAGCGACCAACCTCTTCAGGTCAGACTATCCGACCTTTTCTCAAAGAGCTCGGCCAAATCGACAAGAGAGCCCAGTTAAGGGCCCAAATAGAGGAGCACGACCCGAATCCTAAGGCGGCCTAAGCCTATAGAGATGAAGGCGGTTCCGTTGAAGATACGCTGACTTCAACTCAAAGATAAAGATAAGATAAGATAACTAACTTATCTTATCCAAAAGGTCACATCTCACCATTATAAATACACTGGAGCACCCAGGTATAACTCATACTCTGATTCTACATAACACCTGTTTAATACCCATGCTAACTTAAGCATCAGAGTCTCTTGCAGGTACCCCCCACCCTTCGGTGACAGAGGATCAGCAGCACGTTCAAGTCCAAACAAGTCGGACGCACCAGCTCCGGTCACCATTCACCAACCGGACACATCGGTTCCGACCAGCACAGAAGATCTCGTCCGAGATCGACCTACAGTTTCAGGTAACCCTCGGAACACTAAGTGTTTATGAAAAAGCCCGTATAGCATTGTACATTTTAATTATTCTATCCTTCCACTTTAATGCCTGTTTTTCACAAAACCCTTTCAATATTTTATTAATTGAATATAATTGTCAATACAAACGTGATTGTTAGTTTGTTATGAGTGATAATAAAATTTAGCTTTTGATGCTTGATCCATGCTACTCATGCCTTTGCCGGCAAGCTAATAAACATCTTGCATCTACTTGCCATAATATGCACTTGCTATATTTCTATTGATGAACTTATCACATATAGTCGTGACCATGTGTTAACGACATCCTTCTTTACCTTGGCATTGATTATCACTTGTACTGTCCTCCTCCTTGCTTTAACCCTTGCCTTTACATGTTACTTTCCTCTTCCCTTTCAGGATGGCCACCAAGAAGGGTAAAGAGAAAGCTGCTTCCAAACCACAGGCAAGGAGAGGAACAAAAAGAGCGCTAGCTGCGGAACCATCCTCAACATCAATCAGGCCATCCACAAAGCGAGTCAAGAGGATCATCAAGGTCGATGAAACAGAGAAAGCCTTTCCAGCAAGGGACACTGCGTGGTTCACTAACCGCTACTATGAGCAGATGTTCCCCATCCTGGCTGAGCAAAACTACAACAATGAGCACCTACTCATCCTCCCTACCCACGTTATTGAGTTTGTAGAGCCTCGCATTGAGCGCAGACAATGGAGATTCTTACGGAGACAGCCACGGCAGGAACCTTTCATGGGTAGTTGAATTCTACTCCAATTTTCACATGCCAACCCTACAGTCTGTCTATGTCTGTCAAAAGCAAGTCCCTATATTTGAAGGGGCCATTCAACGAGCTTTAGATCTCCCCCCTGCCCCAGAAGGATTGGACGCATACCAAGAAGCCTCTGTCAAGCACCAGACATACCAATTTGACTGGGACGACGTCCTAAGAGTTATAACACAACCTGGCAGCAGATGGATCTATGGATACCATCGATCCCGACCTAAGGAAATATTGGCTTTAGCACTCACCTTGGGAGCTCGAGTGTCGGCACAGATTATGTCCCACTACGTCTTTCCGAGCACTCATGAGTCCTTCTTCACTGTAGATATAGCTGTTCTCCTCTGGTGTATCCTTACAGACCAGCCTCTCAACTTACCAAGACACCTCCGGCACGCCATGGGACACGTATAGATTGTGGGCAACCTACCCTTCCCCGCCTTGGTTTCAGATCTAGTTTCGGCAGCCAGAGTCTCCTATAGAACTGAGGACACCAAGACCACACTTCCGAGGAATGATCAGATTGTCCCCAACGGGAAGTACATCAGACCTCCAGCAGCCACTATCAGCTGGACCGCAGACCTGGCCAGAGATACTCCTTCTCCTTCCGCATCACAAGCACCTTCAACAAATCAGTTGCTCCTACAGATACTTCAGAGGTTGGACCGGCTTAACCGGCAGGCAAAGAGAATGGAGCGCCGTAACAAGCACCAATTTACACACCTCAAAGAGCTGATTGTTGGCAACCACCCACCTGAAGAAGAACCAGACACTCCGGACTCCACCTCACCTACCAGCACCGGGAGCCATCACAATCCCGACGGTGGAGATGCTGTTACAAGCCCGCTTTGTTCCTCACTGATGACACCGAGGACGGTGCCAAGCTTTAAGTGTGGGAAGGTCAGTCAGTACCTGACTTCCGGAGGTAAGTGCTTTTTTTTAACACCAATAGGTTATTTTTCTTTTGTTAGATAGAATAGATTGCATGATAATAATTGTTTGCATGTATGTTTGCTTGGTTAAAGTAATAAATTTTTTTTCAAGACTCTATTTTATAATATTTCACTAATTTAAATTAAAACTTTTTAATAAACTTGTTTGAAGACTGTAAATTGGAACATGAATTATAGCTAACGAACACACAACCCAGTGAGATTTTTTAGCCTAATTGTATGGTTACATTATCTAACCATGATATTTTATTCTTGTGTATTTTCTTCTCTATGATTGTAATTTTTATTTTCTTCCACCCTATATGTCCAATGTTTAATGTGTTTATATGCATGCATATGATTGAGGCCATTATTTGATTATTAGCTCACTTATCCCAAATAGCCTACCCCTTCAATTACCTTTGTTAGCCACCTTGAGCCTTTTTATCCCCATTTGTTCTATATTTCACCACATCACTAGCCTTAAGCGGAAAAATAATTAACTACCCTAATTGAATCTTTGGTTAGCTTAAGATAGAGATTGTATATCAACTAAGTGTGGGGAAACTGTTGGAACATGGGTTAATAGGGAATGTGTTATGATAAAATATTAGGAATTTGGGTACCTACTCATGTCAAACCAGAAAAATTAAAAATCCATGTGCATTGATATGTTATGTCTACTTTTAAATAAATAAATAAGGGGACAAAATTATCCCAATGTTAAGCTAATAAAAAAATCAATGCATATGTGATACTAATAAAAAGAAAAGTTGATGCATGAGTATGAGATGCAAAAGTGGGAATTTTGAATAGCTAGGCATAATTTTAGAGTTATATAGAGTGTGTGTGTATAGGTGGAGCTTAAGTTAGTCAAGGATTCAAATTATAGCTTAGGTTACACAGAATCATCTTAGCATATAGTTACATTTATACATAGGTTGCATTTCATGAGTCTTACTTTTCCCTAATTATTCTTTTGATCTCCTTGAGCTGAGCATGAGGACATGCTAATGTTTAAGTGTGGGGAGTTTGATAAACCACTATTTTATGGTTTATCTTGTGCTCAACTGAGTGGTTTCATCAAGTCTTTGCACACTTATTCATACGAATTGCATGGTTTTACAATTCCTTCCTAGTATTGTTCTATGATTGAAAACTTGTTTCCTAAGCCTTTAATTTGTGTATTTTAATTCTCCTTTATACCATTCGATGCCGTGATTTGTGTGTTCAGTGTTTCAGGCTTTGTAAGGCAGGAATGGCTTAGAGGATGGAGAGGAAGCTTGCAGAAATGGAAGGAGAACATGAAATAAAGGAGACAACTAGCGAGCATCGACACGCACGCATAGCTCACGCGTGCGTGCAATCTGGAGATTTTTACATTGACACATGCGCGTACCTGACGCGTATGCGTGGATTGGAGTTCTGCTAGACGATGCGTGCGCGTGCTCGACGCGTACGCGTGAAACGCGAAGATGACCAGCGACGCGTACGCGTGACATGCGCGATCTGCAGAAAACATAGAAAACGCTGGGGGCGATTTTGGGCCAAGTTTGGACCCAGTTTCCGGCCCAAAAACACAGACTAGAGCCAGGAAACATGCAGAGACTCAACACAGATTCTCATTAGCGTAGTTTTAGTTTTAGTTTTGAATCTGAGAGAGAAAAATTACCTTTTCTCTAGGTTTTCTACACATTCATAGTTTTATAGTTTTATGCTTTTGCTTTGGATATTGAGAAGAGTCATTACCTCCGTTGAAGTTGCTATTATTCTAGTTTGTTTTCTTATTCCCTTACTCTTCCATATCCTTAATCTTCGTTCAGAGTTACAATTGGATTATTTTTAGAATTTATTAATGCAAAGGATTACTTTTACTTTTAATTAATTTTCAGTTATTGTTCATCATGTCTTCCTTTTATTTCCTTTTTTAATTCTGTGCAAGTAATTTGCATGTCAATGGAGTAGACTCCCAACTTGACTTAGGGGTTGATTAAATGGAGACCCTAGAGTTGAAATGCTCAAGTGATTAGTTAAATTGGAAGTTGTTGGCTAATTCTCTATTTACTAACGCTAGACCTTCCCAAGGGAGGAGGACTAGGATTTGCGAATAAGAGTTAGTTCAATCACTTGACTTTCCTTTATTTAGTAAGGGTTAACTAAGTGAAAACAACAACCTCTTAATACTACACTTGAGAGAATTCCAACAAGGACAGAACTTCCAATTAATCATTCCTTCAGTCAAGGCTTTTTATTTTGAATACATAAATCTCTTTTAATTTTTATTGCGTTAATTTACAATTATTTATTTTCTGTCATTCAACTCTCAAAATTTCTCGAAAAACTCCTAATTAATAAAATAGCACCATTTTGTCAACTCGTTGGGAGACGACCTGGTTTTCATACCCCCAGTATTTTTATTTTAATTTTGTGACAACCTTTCTAAATTGATAAGCGGATTTTAGCTGGTTAAGAACTATACTTACAACGCTGTTCTTATATTATAAATTCTTAATCGGCCAATTTCTGCCCGCATCAGGGTGTTAGGATGTAGACTGTCGACTTCCCTTTCCTGAATTCTTGCCTTGTTATTGCCTCCAAAGGGTGCCCCTGAATTTCAGCATGAGTCCTGGGGTTTCCCTTATACTGCCTATACTTGCTGATTTTTGTTGTCCGAGTTGTTTACTTATTTGCCCGAGTTGTTTGGTAGTAATCCTTTTTCTTCTTTTTTTTTTCTTAATGTAGGGATAGTTGGCCTATGTCTTCACGAAAAAATATTGTTGAAATGTCTACCAAGGTCCCTGAAGGCATGTCTGACTGGCTGGACTCTATAGTCCTAATCTGTGTTACGGTGGCTGACCCTAAATACTGCGTGAGACTTAGGAGGTCTTATAGGGTTTGTAGTAATAGGGATGAGGAGAAGAACTATGAGCTGGTGTCCCCTGATCCAGAAGAGAGGGTTTACTTTCCTTCTTTAACTTGGGCAGAACAACCTTTTTTCTATGCTTATGACTACTTTTTCAGTTAGTTGAATATTACCATCCCTTTTACCACCTTCGAGACCGACCTGTTGTGGTCTTGTAATGTAGCTCCTTCTCAACTCCATCCGAACTCATGGGGTTTTATAAAAATCTTCCAATTGTTGTGTCAAGAATTGGGCATCCGTCCTACCCAAACTCTCTTTCTCCATCTTTTAGTGTTGACAAAGCCTGGGGTAGCTAAAAAGAAAGCCTCTTGGATTTCTTTCTGAGCTACTCAAGGAAAGAAAGTGTTTTCGATGTATGACGAGTCCTTTCGCAACTTCAAAAACTATTACTTTAAGGTCTAAGCTATTGAGAGAGCTTGACCTTTTTTCTTATATGAAAATAACGAACCTACTTTTCCTTTATCGTAGCAAGAGAATGTGGTAGTGGTCAAGTATCCCTGGGAGAGTTTGAGTGAGATCGAGCAGGCTTTTGTGAGTGTGTTAGAGGAAAACTAGGGAGAGCCCCCTCATCTTGATACGAAGAAGTTTCTAGGAGATCCCTCTGATGACAAGTCATCTTAGCCTATTTTAACTAGCCTTTTTCTTTTGTTTTCAATTGAATTATGCACTTTCTTGAGCCATAAGCAAGCCAATTGGGTAGATTTTCATGTTTCCTTTGATTTAATCAACCATGTATGAATTCATGCTATTTCATGAGGTTTTGTGCTATATTTGTTGCATATTATGAAAGAATGAATATCTCATGATTTTGAGCATAGCTTTGATGAGTTTGGTTGATTAATGATAGGTGAAGAAATCTTGGAGAAAGGTTGAAGCAAAGAGGAATGGCTAGGAGTGAAGAGAGGACAATGGTATAAGTGAAATTGAACCAGGAGGCATGAAGTTAGCCCCAACGTTAGCCCCCTAACTTGGAGGCTAACGTTGGAACTTGAATTCCTCCCTGGGCCACCAACGTTTGCGCCAACGTTAGCCCCCTAACTTGGAGGCTAACGTTGGCACATGAATTACAAAGGGAGGCCAACGTTAGCCCCAACGTTAGCCCCCTAACTTGGAGGCTAACATTGCAACTTGAGAAGATCTCCCTGGCCATCCAACGTTTGCGCCAACGTTAGGGGTCTAACTTTGACCCTAACGTTGGCACATGAAAACACAAGGGAGAGGGGCCAACGTTTGCGCCAACGTTAGCCCCCTAACTTGGAGGCTAACGTTGGCGCCACACACCACAACAGCTTGAAGGGGTATACTTCCAACAAGAATAACTTGAGCTACAGAGCTCCAAATGAGGTGATTCAAGAAGAATTGGAAAGTAGGAATCAAGAGCTTTCCAAGCATATATGGCACTGCATGGTGGACACTAAAATTGAGGGAGAAAACTGCCCCGCAATGTGCATAAATGAACATGGTGGCAACCTGCAGTGAGGCCACTTGACCTCTGCACCTTCGATGGAGTATAACTCGAGCTGTAGAGCTCCAATTGATGTGCTCCCAACGGCATTGGAAAGTAGACATCCAGGGCTTTCCAACAATGTATAATAGTATGGGGTGGACAATACATTTGAGCCTCCAGAACTGGCGTTTTCGCCAACGTTTGAGGCTAACGTTACCTCAAACGCTGCACACCAAAGCCAGCGACCATGCCCTCTTCAAATGATCATAACTTGAGTTGTAGATGTCCAATTGAAGTGATTCCAAGTGGGTTAGAAAGCTGACATTCAGAGCTTTCCAACCATGTATGATAGTCTATATTGGGCATAAAATTGGCAACATGACAAGAGGACAAAGTTGGCGCCATAAATATGCATAAGGGAGGCCAACGTTAGGGTCAAAGTTAGACCCCTAACGTTGGCACCAACGTCCAAACCAGAGAATTATGCTTGCTGCTATGAAAAGTTAGGGTCAAAGTTAGACCCCTAACTTTGGCCCTAACGTTGGGACCAACTTTGGCTAACTTCAAAACCGGTTCAATTGGTTCACTTCGGTTCTTCTTCAAACTCCAAGAGCAATCAACCAAGGCCTCTTTCAACCCAATTCCACCAAGAGCAAAGGCCCATGATCATCACTCAAAGGCACAAGAGATAGTTAGAATAGGAATTTCATTTTAATTGTAATTTGTTTTGAATTTCATTTTCATTTTGTAAAGCCTATATAAGGCATCATTTTCATATTAGTGGGGAGGTGAGCTCCACTAGGGAGCATTAGGAATAGAGAACTCTCTCTCTTTAGTTTTTTTTTGTTTTGAATCTTGAATTGAGATTGGAAGGAATTCTGTTTTCATTCTCTATTTGCAACGTCTCTTTACTTCTTCTGCAATCTTTCTTTTAATTCTCTGCAACTTTCCTTTTATTGAATCAAGGAAGGGCTTGAGATCTAGACTTGTTTTCTAGTCTCTTGGATCCCCTGAGATCTTCACTTGTCTTTCTAGATTTCACAATTGATTTGAGTTCTCTCGCTGATTTACTTTCTGCTACAATTCCCTTCTCTGCAATTTTTACTTCCTGTTGCATTGCTTCCAATTTACATTTCCTGCACATTTACATTTTCTGCAATTTAAATATCCAGTTGCTTGATCTATTGCTCTCTTTAATTTCCCTGCACCCCACTCCCCTTTACATTTAATGAAATTTATCTTTCTTGCAATTTAAGATTCTTGCAATTTACATTTCTTGCTCTTTAAGTTACTTGCAATTTTACTTTCTGCACTTTAATTTTCCTTGTCATTTACATTCTGTTGGCTTCAATTGTCACTCAAATCACTCAATGTTAGCTTGACTAAACTAATCACCCACTAAAGTTGCTTGATCCATCAATCCCTGTGGGATCGACCTCACTCTCGTGAGTTATTATTACTTGATGCGACCCGGTGCACTTGCCGGTTAGATTTGTGTGTTTTGGGAGAAATTTATTTTTCACCAAAATACTCATCAAGTTTTTGGCGCCGTTGCCGGGGATTGATTAGATCAACAATGATTAAGTGGGTGAGAAGTCTAGATTAAGCATTTTCTTTATTTTTGGTTTCTGTTTCAAAGTGAAACCAAGGTGTTTGAGTTTTTGCCTCACTAAGAAATTCTCATCTCTGATATGAGTAATTTCAATTTTCCTTGGTTTTGTGTTTTACAAAACTCAAATGGAGTTCAACTCATCTCATGATCAAACAAATTCTATGGGATATCACCCACCATCACCAATCTCTAATGATGGATGGGAATATCACCAAGAAACTTCAAATTCTGGGCTCTCCAATTCATGGAGCCATGCTTCAGAACCCCAAGATGAGAAAGAAAAACATATGGGATATTTTCCTCCACCACAAAATGATTCAAGTCATTATTTCAATGGTGGCTGGGAGTATTACCAAGAAACTGCAAATTCTGAGCAGTCAACTCACATGAGAGATTGTCCAACCTCACCGCCCACTTCTACATTTGAAAATTCTTCATCACCTAAATATGCCTCAACACAAACTTCCACGAACCTAGGCCTCTCAAAGCTAGAGATTATGTTTGAAAAATATGAGAGGGAGGTGCAAAGATCTTGGAACGAGCAAGAGAATTCATTCAAAAACATGGAAGTAATGGCAGGCCAATTGTTGAATGCAAGGAAGGAGAAAATGGAAAAACAAGAATGCAAGGTCCCTGTGTTAAGTGAAATTGCAAAAAAGGAGGAGGTGGAAGAGCAAAATGAAGATCCACTTCAAAAATCCAGAGAATTGTTGAAAAGACAAGAACAATTCATGAAGGAACAACAACAAGCCTGGAAAAGGGAAGAAAGTCTCTTAAAAAATATGAATGAAGATTTAGAGAAAATAAGGAAACACTTAGAACCACTGAGCAAGAAAAATGAAGGCCAACTGATGGATATAAAGGAGAAAGTGGAAGAGCAAGATAAGGAGGCCACTGCATCAAGTGAACTTTCAATGAAGAATGAGGTGGTTGAACCTGAAACTGCACTTGAGATGACAAGAGAACATGAAGACTCACAACTCTCACAAACCTCCCTGGACCAAAACGCCTCAACATTTGAATCCATGATTGAAAGGTATGACGAGGAGATGAAGAAATGTTGGGAAGATCGACAAACCTCCCCCATGATAGAGCGATTGAAACAAATGTTGGGTGTAAAAGAGGAAGTGGAGGAGCAAGAGAGTGAAGAAGTCATTCCAAACTCAAGTGAGGAAGAGAAGTACATAAAGGAGGAGTTCATGGAACCACCAATACAAGAGGCCCTGAATGAAGAAATCACTCCAATAATCACACAGCAACCATGTCTTGACATCCAAGAAGTGAAGGCAATTAACAAAAGCACCAAGAAGAGGATTGTGACCAAGACACCAAGGACAACATTCATGAGAAGGTCAACTGCAAACAATCCTCCCCCTGATCCAGCAAGCAAGATCAATCAAGCCAATTTCACAAGGAAGCTTGCTGAGGAGAGACCAAGACAGGGGGCACTAGCTGAAACTTCTCCTCCTTTGAAGTCATTTCTCTTAACAAATTGGAAGAAAAGGAAGAAAGTAAAGAACAGGTAGACAGTAGGTACAATTCTTCTCCTTGCTTTGTTTAAATTTCAATAAATTGGCATATGATTACATTCTAAGTTTGGTGTTGCCCTGCAACAAACTATTTTCCATTTTCATGGATGATTGCATCAATTTTACATGAAAGTGACACACCAAGATTCTAAGTTTGGTGTGCCACCTATTTTTCTATGCAATTCAATCCAGCAACATCACTTGTCTGCATAATCATATTGCCTTTTACAGTGTTATTTTTCTTCTTAGTTGGATAATTTTTGTTTTCCCTTTGTTTCATTTATTTACTTGTTTTTAATGCTTTCCTTCATTAACTGTTTTTGTTAATACATCACCAAGACATCCTTATTCATAACAGACTCTTCATTTAGTGATTGTATTTAACATATAACAGTTTCTTTTGTTTAGTTTTAGTTTAAATAAATTGACATAAGATTGCATTCTAAGTTTGGTGTTGCTATGCAACACAATTTGCTTCAAATCTTTACTGGATACTTGCATTGATTCCAAGCGAAAGTGTCACACTAAGTTTGGTGTGCCACTTATTCTTTATGCAAAGTATTATGCTCACCTTCTTAAGTTTGCAATCACAATGTCTCTTTCTCTTGTGCCTTGATTATTATCTTTAATTTTTCTTGCTTGAAACACATGTACTACTAACATTTCTTGTATAAGACACTCATGATCCATCTTAGCCCCATAGCCATTGTTCTAATTGTTGCTTGAGGATGAGCAAGCATTCTAAGTTTGGCAAGGGAAGGAGGAGAATGGGAGGAAAATGACAACAATAGAGAAGATGAACTACAAGGTTGTAAAGTTCCTTTTCCTCTCATTTGTTTCAAGCACTATAAACTGCATGATTGTCTTTACCTTCTCTGTATGCATGTGTGTTTGAAAAGGCATAGTTTGATTTCTAAATTGCAACATGGTGCTATGTCATGATGATTTCCAACTTGAGTTTTGTGAATTCAAAAGCAACAAAGTATCATGATCATAAACAAACAAGGCATTAAAGAAGATTTTAGCATGTGCATAAAAGTATTGGTAAGCTAGTATGTTTGATTGTTGCTTAATTGCATTGGATTTTATTTAATTGAAGTTTTCATCTAGGACATTTTGTGAAATCTTTTGAAAATCATGAAAACCTTGAAGAAGCAAATGCAAAATAAAGCAAGAAAAGAAAAAGGGAAAAAATGAGAAAGCTGAAGGCTCTGAGTACCAATGGCAATTTATTTGCTAAGTACTTGTGGTGTTTATGTATCAAGCCAAATGCTTGAAAACAAAACACTTAGAAGTCAAGGCTAGGCTCAAAGTGCAAAAGCACTCCCTCAAAGCTCAAGGCTCTGAGCATCAATGATTAGAGAGTTAAGAAAAGAAAAGAAAAATGAGCTTAATGAAGTCCTCTAATCAAATGCTTGTGGTGCTTATGTATCAAGTGGTAATACTTGAAAACAAAGCATTTAGAAGTCGTAGCTTTGTTATCAACTCATGGGGCAAAGCACCCAAAAGGAGAAGCTAAATAAAAAAAAAATCAAAAGCTTGTTTCAAGGAAGAAATATAAAAGAAAGATTTCATAAATTGAGCTAGATGGAAGCATCAATCATTTACATTTCTTTTGTGATTGTAGCATGCTTAGAAAACTAGCTTACCATGAACATTGAGTTGCTATTCTTCTTACCTTGGATTGTCAATCTTTATTGCATGATTCTTTTCTTGCTTGGGGACAAGCAAGCTTTAAGTTTGGTGTTGTGATGACAAGTCATCTTAGCCTATTTTAACTAGCCTTTTTCTTTTGTTTTCAATTGAATTATGCACTTTCTTGAGCCATAAGCAAGCCAATTGGGTAGATTTTCATGTTTCCTTTGATTTAATCAACCATGTATGAATTCATGCTATTTCATGAGGTTTTGTGCTATATTTGTTGCATATTATGAAAGAATGAATATCTCATGATTTTGAGCATAGCTTTGATGAGTTTGGTTGATTAATGATAGGTGAAGAAATCTTGGAGAAAGGTTGAAGCAAAGAGGAATGGCTAGGAGTGAAGAGAGGACAATGGTATAAGTGAAATTGAACCAGGAGGCATGAAGTTAGCCCCAACGTTAGCCCCCTAACTTGGAGGCTAACGTTGGAACTTGAATTCCTCCCTGGGCCACCAACGTTTGCGCCAACGTTAGCCCCCTAACTTGGAGGCTAACGTTGGCACATGAATTACAAAGGGAGGCCAACGTTAGCCCCAACGTTAGCCCCCTAACTTGGAGGCTAACGTTGCAACTTGAGAAGATCTCCCTGGCCATCCAACGTTTGCGCCAACGTTAGGGGTCTAACTTTGACCCTAACGTTGGCACATGAAAACACAAGGGAGAGGGGCCAACGTTTGCGCCAACGTTAGCCCCCTAACTTGGAGGCTAACGTTGGCGCCACACACCACAACAGCTTGAAGGGGTATACTTCCAACAAGAATAACTTGAGCTACAGAGCTCCAAATGAGGTGATTCAAGAAGAATTGGAAAGTAGGAATCAAGAGCTTTCCAAGCATATATGGCACTGCATGGTGGACACTAAAATTGAGGGAGAAAACTGCCCCGCAATGTGCATAAATGAACATGGTGGCAACCTGCAGTGAGGCCACTTGACCTCTGCACCTTCGATGGAGTATAACTCGAGCTGTAGAGCTCCAATTGATGTGCTCCCAACGGCATTGGAAAGTAGACATCCAGGGCTTTCCAACAATGTATAATAGTATGGGGTGGACAATACATTTGAGCCTCCAGAACTGGCGTTTTCGCCAACGTTTGAGGCTAACGTTACCTCAAACGCTGCACACCAAAGCCAGCGACCATGCCCTCTTCAAATGATCATAACTTGAGTTGTAGATGTCCAATTGAAGTGATTCCAAGTGGGTTAGAAAGCTGACATTCAGAGCTTTCCAACCATGTATGATAGTCTATATTGGGCATAAAATTGGCAACATGACAAGAGGACAAAGTTGGCGCCATAAATATGCATAAGGGAGGCCAACGTTAGGGTCAAAGTTAGACCCCTAACGTTGGCACCAACGTCCAAACCAGAGAATTATGCTTGCTGCTATGAAAAGTTAGGGTCAAAGTTAGACCCCTAACTTTGGCCCTAACGTTGGGACCAACTTTGGCTAACTTCAAAACCGGTTCAATTGGTTCACTTCGGTTCTTCTTCAAACTCCAAGAGCAATCAACCAAGGCCTCTTTCAACCCAATTCCACCAAGAGCAAAGGCCCATGATCATCACTCAAAGGCACAAGAGATAGTTAGAATAGGAATTTCATTTTAATTGTAATTTGTTTTGAATTTCATTTTCATTTTGTAAAGCCTATATAAGGCATCATTTTCATATTAGTGGGGAGGTGAGCTCCACTAGGGAGCATTAGGAATAGAGAACTCTCTCTCTTTAGTTTTTTTTTGTTTTGAATCTTGAATTGAGATTGGAAGGAATTCTGTTTTCATTCTCTATTTGCAACGTCTCTTTACTTCTTCTGCAATCTTTCTTTTAATTCTCTGCAACTTTCCTTTTATTGAATCAAGGAAGGGCTTGAGATCTAGACTTGTTTTCTAGTCTCTTGGATCCCCTGAGATCTTCACTTGTCTTTCTAGATTTCACAATTGATTTGAGTTCTCTCGCTGATTTACTTTCTGCTACAATTCCCTTCTCTGCAATTTTTACTTCCTGTTGCATTGCTTCCAATTTACATTTCCTGCACATTTACATTTTCTGCAATTTAAATATCCAGTTGCTTGATCTATTGCTCTCTTTAATTTCCCTGCACCCCACTCCCCTTTACATTTAATGAAATTTATCTTTCTTGCAATTTAAGATTCTTGCAATTTACATTTCTTGCTCTTTAAGTTACTTGCAATTTTACTTTCTGCACTTTAATTTTCCTTGTCATTTACATTCTGTTGGCTTCAATTGTCACTCAAATCACTCAATGTTAGCTTGACTAAACTAATCACCCACTAAAGTTGCTTGATCCATCAATCCCTGTGGGATCGACCTCACTCTCGTGAGTTATTATTACTTGATGCGACCCGGTGCACTTGCCGGTTAGATTTGTGTGTTTTGGGAGAAATTTATTTTTCACCAAAATACTCATCACCCTCCCTTCTTTGTGCTGAATTGGGTAGTGACCGACTTCTTTGCTTATAGTTTTACTTTGTGGTTGAATTTTGCCTCTTTCTATTTGTGACTTCTTTTCTTGGTTTCTGTTTTGCAGAGATGGTGAAATCTACGGACTCCATGAAACACTTCCATAAGGCTAAGAAAGCAACAGCTGCTCAAAACATCTCAATGAAGGCTTCTCGAGAAGGATCTACTCAAGTTCCTCCGAAGAAGCCAACCTCAGACACTTCTGGGGCGAGGAAGATTATTCTGACTCCCTAAGTTCGTGTAGTTCCTTCCGACCCTTTACAACCGACTTCTAGTGCTGCCTCCTCTCCTACTACTGGTCCTCCTCTAAAAAAGCAAAAAATGTTAGCCCCTATGACTTGAATGCCCCTGATTTTGATGTTGTGGGGTTTGTCGACAATCAGATTGCTCCTTATGGCCATCTTCCAATGGACGATGTATCCATCCTTCATCACTTGGATTTTATCGCCAGTAATAGTATCTGGATGGCTCATATGGGTGTGGCTTTGTTTCGCACGGTCCAGAGTTCCCCGGTCTATGCAACTAAGGCTTTTCTAGAGGATGCTAAATCAGAGTTTGATCGGATCAAGGGGTTGAAGGATAAGCTTGATGCTAGGGTAATTAAGCTGGAGTTGGATCTAGAGAAGGAAAAGTCCTGAGCTACCAGGGCTGAGGCAGCTGCGAACTTGGCAGAGGAAATCTCAAAAAAACATAAGGAGAGCTACACCCGCACATATGGCGAGCTACTAGAGATCAGGGTAAGGCTTCAATCTGCTCATGCTGATTATGCCGAGCTTCAACGTCATCTGGTGGGTAGTGTGACTGATGCTTATGAGAACTTGAAGGATCAAGTCCGGGTCCTTGCCCCCGAGCTCGACCTGACTCTCTTCAGCTTGGATAATGTGGTAGAGGACGGCAAGATAGTCCCTGCTCCTGACGATGAGGAAGAAAGCCATCCCCTTGTGCCGCCAGGTAAAACTGCAGCTACTTCAGCCTCTTCTGCCCCCTCTGAGGTCGACCAGCCAGAGTCCGATCCTGACGTGTAGATCTTAACTCGACCTGATGGAACTATTGATGCCGTCCTGCTCGCGACTGCTCCTCCTCCTTCAGCCAAGGATGTCGCTACTGGGGAGAATTTGGACCCCTTATTATTTCTGTATACTTGCATAGTCCGGCCTGTGGACTTTTGAACTTTTATTATTTTTTGTAACTTTTTGTGGTAGATGACTTTTTTGATACTTTGGTTGCTTCTATGCAGCCTTATTTTGGAAAAACAAACACTTTTAAACTCTGAGGCTGCCCCTTAGGTGGCTTTTTGAGTCTTTAATGTTTTTTATGGATATATTTTTCTGATATGTTGATCATATATTTTGCAACCTTTGTGGATCTTTATAGAGTTGTTGGTACTTCACTGTCCGACCTCTTTTTGATCATTTGTTTTGTCTGTCTTCTATTTGGGTGAGGTGATCCTTGGGGCCATCTTGTCCGACAACTTTTTGGTGTTCTTGTAGAACCTTTTTAGTTAGTCGTAACAATTTTGATAGACTTGTCGTGGAGTTGTGGCTTTTTGGGCAAGGCTGTGCACGCTTTTCGTTGGTCCGACTTCTCTTGTCGGTGTTAGCTTTCGTTGGTCCGACTTCTCTTGTCGGTCCTTCTTAGCTTTCGTTGGTCCGACTTCTCTTGTCGGTCCTTCTTTAGCTTTCGTTGGTCCGACTTCTCTTATCGATCCTTCTTAAGTTTTCATTGGTCCGACTTCTCTTGTCGGTCCTTCTTTAGCTTTCGTTGGTCCGACTTCTCTTGTCGGTCCTTCTTAAGTTTTCGTTGGTCCGACTTCTCTTGTCGGTCCTTCTTTAGCTTTCGTTGGTCCGACTTCTCTTGTCGGTCCTTCTTAAGTTTTCGTTTGTCCGACTTCTCTTTGTGGGTCCAAGCTAAGTTATTTTTAGTAGTCCATTTTTAGTCAGACCTCGTCAGGCCACTTTTTATGGATTACTTTTTATAACTTCTTGCATTAATCTATTTTTATCGCTTTCACCTTGCCAACCTCTTTATAATCGGACGATGAATTTGGTCTTCACCTTGCCGACCTTGTTGTAATCGGGCGATGAATTTGGTTTTCACCTTGCCGACCTTGTTGTAATCGGGCGATGAATTTTTTGCGCTCAGATTAATGCGTATTGGTAGAAAACATTTTAGGGAATCTGAAAAACTTTATTCAAATGGAAAATAAGAATATAGACAAGAATATATACATATGAGCGCTTACCCTTCTAAGTCGGGCAATTTTGTAGATCTTAGCCTGGCGCCTCATTAAAAAACCCTTTCAGGAAAAAGAGTGCACCTTGGCCTAAGATCTTTATTACTTTCTAACTATAGTACCTTCTTAGGTTACAGGCATGCCATGACCTTGGTAGCTCTCACCCCTCGAGGTCGGACACTTTGTAGTAGCCTTTTCCCAGTACCTCTATAACTCAGTAAGGTCCTTTCCAGTTAGCTGCTAGCTTCCCTTCTCCTGATCGACCTGCTCCGATATCATTTCGGATTAAGATAAGATCGTTGTTGGTGAAACTTCACTGGACTACCTTCTGATTATACCTTGAAGCCATTCGACGCTTTAGTGCTTCTTCTCTAATCCGAGCTCTTTCCTGGACTTCTGAAAGTAGGTCGAGCTCTTCCTTTTTCCTTTGGGAGTTGGCCTCTTCGTTGTAGAGGATCTTTCTGGGAGATCCCTCTTCTATCTCCACTGGGATCATTGCCTCCATTCCGTAAGTGAGTCGGAAGGATGATTCTCCTATGGTGGAGTGCGAAGTTGACCGATATGCCCACAGGACTTGTGGGAGCTCCTCGGCCCAAGCTCCCTTTGCGTCCTGTAGTCTCCATTTTAACCCAACTAGTATGACTTTGTTGGCAGCTTCTGCCTATCCGTTGGCTTGTGGGTGTTCTACGGATGTAAATTAGTGCTTTATTTTCAAGACAGCTACCAAGTTCCTGAAACCTGTGTCAGTGAATTGGGTGCCATTATCTGTGGTGATGGAGTAAGAGACCCCGAACCTTGTAATAATGTTCTTGTATAGAAATTTCTGACTTCTTTGAGCGGTGGCATTAGCTAGGGGCTCTGCCTCAATCCATTTTGTGAAATAGTCTACCCCTACAATGAGGAACTTGACTTGTCCCGATCCCTGGAGAAAGGGTCCGAGGAGGTCGAGCCCCCACTTTGCAAACGGCCAAGGTGATGTTACACTGATGAGCTCTTCTGGTGGAGCGATGTGGAAGTTAGCATGCTTCTGACATGGTGGGCATGTCTTGACGAACTCTATCGCTTCTTTTTGTAAGGTCAGCCAAAAGAATACAGCTCGGAGTACCTTTTTGGAGAGAGCTCGTGCCCCGAGATGGTTGCCACATATACCACTGTGTATTTCTTCTAGAACTTCCTTTGTGTTGGAGGTCGGCACACATTTTAGAAGGGGTGTTGAAATCCCTCTCCTATATAAGATGTTGCCTACTATGGTGTAGTGTTGTGCTTCTCGTACTAGTCTTTTTGCCTCCTTTTTGTCTGTGGGGAGTGTCTCCATCTTGAGGTCATTGATTATGGGGGTCATCCACCCTTGATCCTGACCTGATATGGTTAGGACCTTTTCTTCCTCTTAGATTGATGGGCTTTGCAGTGTTTCCTGTATGAGGCTTCTATTATTGCCTCCTGGTTTGGTGTTGGCTAGTTTTGAGAGTGCATCAGCTCGAGCATTCTGTTCCCGAGGTATATGTTGGACCTCATATTCCCCGAGTTGTCTGAGTTGTTCTCTAGTCTTGTCCAGATACTTTTTCATGGTGGGATCCTTAGGTTGGTAGCTCCCTTCTATTTGTGAGGTAACTACTTGTGAATCGCTGAAGATGGTGAGCTTTTGAACTCCTACCTCCTTAGCCAGCCTCAAACCAGCCAGTAATGCCTCGTATTCAGCTTGATTATTTGAAGCAGGGAATTCGAACTTTAGTGAGAGTTTGATTTGGGTTCCCTGATCACTTTCTATTATCACACATGCACCACTCTCGGTTTTGTTTGAAGAGCCATCCACGTAGAGATTCCATTTTGTGAGATTTCTCGGGGTATCAGTGTACTCGGCGATGAAGTCAGTCAGATATTGTGATTTGATGGCGGTCCGAGCTTCATATTGAAGATCGAATTCGGAAAACTCTACTACCCACTGTAGGATTCTTCCAGCTAAGTCTGTCTTCTATAGGATGCCTTTAATGGGCTGATTGGTCCAAACCTTGATAGTGTGCGCATGAAAGCATGGGCAGAGTCGTCAAGAAGTGAGTATGAGTGCATAGGCAAACTTTTCTATCTTTTGATAGTTCAGTTCGGCCCCTTGTAAAGCTTTACTGATGAAGTAGATGGGTTGCTGCCCACCTTCGTCTTCTCTGACCAGTGCTGAAGCAATTTTCCGATTTCCCACTATGAGGTATAATATGAGTACGTCTCATTCCCATGGTCGGGTAAGAATGGGTGGTTGTCCCAGGAATTTTTTGAAATCTTGGAAGGCTTGCTCACACTCTATTGTCCATTCAAACTTCTTTTCTTTCTTTAATGTGGCGTAAAGAGGAGAGATCTGATGGCTGACCCAGCTAGAAACCTGGACAGGGCTGCAAGTCTTCCGTTGAGCTGTTGTACTTCTTTGACGCAGGTCGGACTTTTCATGTCAAGTATAGCCTGACATTTATCTGGGTTCGCCTTAATTCCTCTTTATGTGAGCATGAAGCTCAAGAATTTGCCAGCTTCTACCGCAAAGGTGCATTTTGCAGGATTAAGTCGCAGTCCATGCTTTCTGATGGTGTCGAATACTTTAGTAAAGTCGGGCAACAAGGAATCCTCACTTTGTGTTTTTACCAGCATATCGTCTACATAAACCTCTATTAGTTTCCTGATATGGTCTGCAAAGACTTTGTTCATCAGTCTTTGGTAGGTTGCTCCTGCGTTTTTGAGCCCAAATGGCATGACAATATAGCAGTAATTCACCTTTGGAGTTAGGAATGAGGTCTTTTCTTGGTCGGGTGGATACATCAGGATTTGATTATATCCTGAATAAGCATCCATGAAGGAGAGGTACTTGTATCCGGAAGAGGCATCCACTAGAGTGTCTATACCTGGGAGTGGGTAAGGATCTTTTGGGCAGGCTTTATTGAGATCGGTGTAGTCAGTGCATATCCGTCACTTCCCATTTGACTTTTTTACCAAGACAACGTTGGCTAGCCACAATGGGTACTTGACCTCCCTTATGAATCCTGCCTCCAGTAAGGCTTGTACCTACTTTTCCACAGCTTGGGACCTTTCTGGTCCAAGCTTCCTACGCTTCTGCTGCACTGGCCGAGATCCTGGGTATACTGCCAGTTTGTGGCACATTAGTTTGGGATCTATTCCCGGCATGTCTGTGGCTTTCCATGCAAAGAGGTCGGCGTTATCCTTTAGGAACTGTATCAGAGGCTCCTTTAAGTCTCCCTTTAAGGTTGCCCCGACATTTGTTGTCTTATCCCAGGCATCGCTGATTTAGACTTCTTCAGTCTCGCCTTCAGGTTGTGGACGAAGCTCCTCGCGAGCTCGAACTCCCCCTAGTTCGATAGTGTTGATTTCCTCTCCTTTGGGGTTGCCTTTAAGGTTCAGACTTTCATTGTAATAGCGTCGCACAATTTTTTGGTCTCCTTTTATCATGGCGATCCCTTCCAGAGTTGGGAACTTCATGCACAGATGTGGAGTCGAGACTACTGCGGCGAGCTAGTTTAGTATTGTCCGACCTATTAGGGTATTGTAAGCTGAGCTCACGTCGACTACGATGCAGTCTATGTTGAGTGTCCTTGACCAGGTTCCCTTTCCAAAGGTTGTGTATAGTGAGATATATCCAAGTGGTTGGATTGGAGTATCCCTCAATCCGAACAAGCTATTCGGATATGCTCTGAGCTCTTTATCTTGCAAATCGAGTTTGTTGAAGGCGTATTTGAACAAGATATCCGCGGAGCTTCCTTGGTCTACTAGTGTTCTATGGAGATTAGCATTGGCCAATATGATAGTAATGACCATGGAATCATCATGTCCCGGGATAATGCCTATTGCATCTTCTTGGGTAAAGGTAATAGTGGGGAGGTCGGACGACCTCTCTCCTTCCCCTACATGATATACCTCTTTAAGGTGTCTTTTGCGAGATGATTTAGAGATCCCTCCTTCTGCGAATCCTCCATCTATCATACGAACATATCTCTCAGGAGTGTGGGGTGGTCATTCAGCCCGTCCGACTTCTTTGTCCCTTCTTCTTTTTCTTGGTTCATCCATTTTGTTGGCTAAGTACCGATCTAGTCGCCCTTCTCTTGCCAATTTCTCTATGACATTGTTTAAGTCAAAGCATTCGTTAGTAGGATGTCCGTAAATTCGGTGGTATTCGTAGTATTCTATCTGACTTCCCCCTCCTCTTTTATTTTTGATTGGGCAAGGTGGTGGAATCTTTTCTGTGTTGCATATTTCTCGGTAAACATCCACAAGAGACACCCGAAGAGGGGTGTAATTGTGGTATTTTCTAGGCTTCTCACTAGGTTGATCTTCTTTTTTCTTGGACTCTTTATCCTTGTCCCGAGAGGGGTAGGAGAATCCAGGTTTTGAGGTTTCGCCTAATCGAGAATTCTCTTCCATGTTAATATACTTCTCGGCCCTTTCTTGTACCTCGTCCAGAGATGTTGGATGCTTTTTTGAGATGGAGTGACTAAAAGGTCCTTCTCTCAGGCCATTGATGAGACCCATGATGGCCGCTTCCATTGGAAGGTTTTGTATGTCGAGACATGCTTTGTTGAACCTTTCCATATAACTGCGGAGGCTTTCTTGATCTCCCTGTTTAATTCCTAGCAGGCTTGGGGCATGTTTGGTCTTGTCCTTCTGGATGGAGAACCTGGCGAGGAATTTTTTGGCTAGGTCATCAAAACTTGTGATTGATCTTGGAGGTAAACTGTCGAACCATTTTATTGCTATTTTTGTCAGGGTAGTCAGGAATGCTTTGCATCGAATTACGTCTGAGGCGTTTGTGAGATGCATCCTGCTTCTGAAATTACTGAGATGATGGCTAGGGTCAGATGTACCATCGTATGGAGTCATGTCAGGAGCTTTGAAGTCCTTTGGTACTTTAGCTTTCGTGATCTCTTTAGTGAATGGATCTTGATCCTTGTGAGAATTATCTTCGTGACTGGAACGAGTAGTTTTGGTTTTGAGATCGGCCTCGAGCTTTGTGAGTTTGTCCTCTATCTCTCGACAGCATCTCATTTCTCTTCGGAGGTCTCTCTCGGCTTCCCGATGATGTTCGGCCTCCTGTTCGAGCTGTTTGAGGTGATTCGGCTGTTCGCGGAGGGCATTTAAGATTTCGGTATTTGGAGATTGCTTGTCCCCCTTAGTTTGAGGCACATATTTTGATGTGGCATCCGTATTTTTAAGCGGGGTTCTTTCTTCCAAACCGGAGTTGTGATCGTTGTCAAGGTTGTCTGCCATGATGATGGGATGACTTCCAGGTTTCCCGGCAACGGCGCTGATGTTCCAAGGGTTACCTGAAATTGAAGTTCGATCTCGGATGAGATCTGTTGTGGTGGCTGGAGCTGTCGTGTCTGACTTGTTGAATCTAGTGGTGCTGCTGATCATTGATCACCGGAGGGTGGTGGTACCTGCAAGAGACTCCAATGCTTAAATTAGCATGGGCTTTAAGCAGGTTTTTAGTAGAATCAAAGTATGAGTTATACCTGGGTGCTCCAGTGTATTTATAGTAGTATGGAGTGACCTCCCTTTTGAGATAAGTTAGTTATCCTATTTTATCTTTGAGTGAAGTCATCTTATCTTTAAGGGGAACCACCTTTATCTTTCTAGGCTTTGGCTGCCTTTAGATTGGGCTGTGTCCCTTCGTTTGGGCCTGCTTGGGCCCTTATAGTGATTTGGCCGAGCTCTTTTGGAAAAAGGTCGGTTGCGACCAACCTTTATAAGAGGTCAGTCACCTCTGTCTTCATTCAGGTCGGCTCGCCTAGCTCGACCCATGGTATGAACAATAACCATTAGATTTGTATAAACTATTTGAGTTTGATTGTTATAAAATCCGAATTTTATATTACCATCTAATAATAAAATCTAAACTAGACGTTGAGAAACATTTCCAAAGGCAATCAAATATAGCTTCTACTTCAGCAGGGTTTGGAGCTGGCTTGAATGCCTATTTGCCATGAAGTATGCCAATGACAGGAACCACTATTATGAGATACTGCAAAGGAAACAAAAAATAATGAAAATACAACATAGATTAAAATAAATCATCTGCATTTTCTGAAAGATTCTTAACTCTTTATCACAAAATATTTACAGGTCTTGAAAACTTCGCAAACTTTGACTTTAACTACATAATACAGACCAAATATTGAACAAATGAAAACAAGAAACTGAGGGTGAACTCTCATGAATGTCATTTTTTTCAACAACAAAGTTCAAGGGGAATTCATACCTTAGAGAAGAATGGTTCAAGAAATGTAACAACATCAACAAGTTGAGCGTCTAGGCAAGGCCATTTCACTTGTAAAATAGCACAATATTCAACACATACAATATAATACTCACTTCATTTCACTTTCCAATAAATTCAAAAAGTTTAAAGTTCTAAAGTCTAAACTATAGTGCTGGTCATTAGCTCCATAAAATACTGAAGCATAACAAGAACATGATAATATTACACATAGGTTGGTCCTTAGCTTGAACTAACCAATAAGCCATTTGCAAACATTTGGCTGGCATTTAACCATGTAGACTCAAACAAATTCATTAACTAAAAGATGTCATTAAATGAATCTTGCCTATGCCCTTGCTGCAAAAAGATACACAAATTTCATATTGTTATTAGATTAATATTTTAATTATCCCTATGTTCTTCCCCACGAAAATAAACACGTTTTCCATACCAAAAAAATAAGGATTGCAAAACCACCTATTGAGGTTTAGGAAGTAAAAATAAATTAAGAATAAAATTCCTGATTACCTTTTCCTATTGAGTGACCATCCAAGTCTCAAAACTGAATAAAAATATAGTATTGGCCAGAGAGAGATATATGTTGGTCATAGAAATTCTTGGCTGCTCTGAAAACCTCTTCCATAAGCCAACAAACAGGTGTAGGTTGCAAAAAATTAGGGAGCCTTTCTTGTGACCTCTAAAATTATAGTACGTAGAAAGTTAGTTTCACTATATAGATGAACTGTGCTTCACAATTTAGATCATGCAGAGAATTATAACAGAATGGATAAAAATACTAAAAACCAATACATCCAATGGTTGATGAGAATGACTGAATGAGATAGACATCACAAAATATATACATGTAAAAATTGAACATGATAGATTCTTAACAATTTAGAAATATACAAGTTATAGATGAACGCATTTTTCAACTCCACCTATGCTACACTTGCAGTACATAGCCAGTCCCAAGTTCGGATAAGGATGAGGGTTGTGTTAGGCCTTCGACAGCCAACATAAAAACTTAGTCAAATCTTCATGACATAGATCAAAGACGTTATTGCGCTAAAGTTAGGTCGTTGTCCAAAAGCAACACGCTGTTTGGCTCATGTATAGTGTCAAATAAGCAAGAGTCACTATATCAGTTCCTGGGTGTAGTGTTAAATGAGAAAGGGTTCCGACATTTTTGTGAATGGATGAGGGTAAATAAGTCGGTTCATAAAGAAAAAGGTAAAGGTAAAGGTCAGAGCGACAGAAGGTTGAGATTTGGGACATAGAACATAGGCACTCTAATAGGAAAATCCATGGAGGTGGTGGATACCATGATTTGGAGGAAGATTAACATCATGTGCCTACAAAAAACAAAACGGGTCGGCGTGAAGGATAGGGAGATGGATACCTCCGGGTTCAAACTTTGGTATACAGGAAAGGTGAAGAATAGGAATGGAGTCGGTATTATCGTGGATAAGCAGTAGAAGAATGATGTAGTGGATGTCAAGAGGGTGGGTGATTGGATCATCTCTATCAAACTTGTGGTGAAAGAAGGTACTTTTCATGTGATTAGTGCCTATTCACTGCAAATGGATTTGGACGAGCAACATAAGATTTTGGGAGGATCTAGAGAGTTTGGTCCAAGATATACCTTTGGGAGATAAGATTTTCTTAAGAGGAGATTTAAATGGCCATGTTGGAAGAGAAGTGACTGGGTATGGAAGTATTCATGGAGGTTATGGTTTCGGAGTAGTCAATACCGAGGGTAAAACTATTTTGGACTTTTCCTCAACCTCTGACCTTCTCATTACGAGTACATGTTTTAAAGAAAGAGACAAACATCTTGTAACCTACAAGAGTAGCATGACAAGCTCTTAAATTGACTTCTTCTTGTTGAGGAGAGTCGACCGAAAATTTTGCATTAATTGTAAAATTAATCCAAGAGAGAGTTTAACAACACAACATATGATGCTCGTCATAGATTTTCACATTGAGCAAAAGTTGAGAAAAAGACATCATACGAAGAACCCAAGGACAAGGTGGTGGCGAATGAAATGTGAGAAATAAAGAAGCTTCCTTAGACGGGTAGGAGAAGAGGCAAAGTGGGAAGAGGATGGAAGCGTGGAGGAGGTATGGAGAGAAATGGCAGAAGTTATTAGAAGAACAGCAAAAGAAAGTTTTGGTGAATCTAGAGGGATAGGACCAAGGGACAAGGAGTTCTGGTGGTGGAATGCGAGTGTACAAGAAAAGATAAAGGCAAAAAGGGAGTGCTTTAAAGAGTGGTTTTTGTGCTGCAATGCAGATAATTGGAAAAAAAATAAGGAGACTAAGAAAGAGACAAAAGTGGCTATAAGTGATGCAAGAACAAGAGCATATGAGGGTCTCTACCAATCTTTAGGCATGAAGAAAGGAGAAAAAGATATATATAGAATCGCAAAGAGCCATGAAAGAAGAACAAGAGACTTGGATCAGGTTAAATGCATAAAGGATAAAGTCGGAGAGGGTTTGGCTCAAGATGAGAAGATCAATAAAAAGTGAAAGAGCTACTTCTACGAGTTATTTATGAAGTACAGAAGACTTTTCGAGCCATGGTCGGTTATGCACGAGGGAAGAAGATCAAAACTTCGACTACTATCGAAGGATTCGAAACTTCGAGGTAAAAGAGGCTATAAAGCGAATGAAAAATAGCAAGGCGGTAGGACCCGATAATATTTTGATTGAAGTTTGGAAGGGCCTTGGAGAGAAAGGCATCAATTGGTTAACTAAGCTTTTTAATGAGATTTTAAGGTAAAAGAATATGCCAGGTGAGTAAAGAAAAAGCACATTGGTACCTATCTACAAGAATAAGGGGGATATACAGAGTTGCAAAAACTATAGAGGGATCAAGCTCATGAGCCATACCATGAAGTTATGGGAAAGGGTAATAGAACTGAGGCTGAAACAAGAGACACAAGTAACAGAGAACCAATTTGATTTTATGCCAGTCAGATCTACCACTGAAACTACATACCTGTTAAGAAGGATGATGGAGAGGTATCGTAGTAATAAAAGGGATATACATATGGTGTTTATTGATTTGGAAAAAGTGTATGTGCCAAGGGAGGTCTTATGGAAGGTATTAGAAAGGAAGACAGTAAGAATTGCATATACATGTATGATGGGGCTACAACTAGTGTGAAGACTCAAGGTGGCGAGACAGAGAAATTTTCTATTGGTATAGAATTACACCAAGGATCATCCTTAGGTCCATATCTTTTCACATTAGTCTTGGAAGTACTCAAAGAGCATATCCAAGAGCCTATGCCATGGTGCGTGCTTTTTGCCGATGATATCGTCCTTATAGGAGAGTCAAGGAAAGACCTAAATAAAAAGTTAGATTTATGGAAAGAAGCTCTAGAAGTGTATGGTCTGCGCATAACCCGTAGCAAGACGGAATATATGGAATGTAAGTTCAACCGCCGAAAGAAAAACCCTAATACAGAGGTGAAGATAGGAAAAAATATCCTACAAAAAGTTAAAAGTTTTAAGTATCTTGGGTGCATCATACAGGATAATAGAGAGATTGAACATGATGTAAATCATAGGATCTAAGCAGGTTGGTCAAAATGGCAGAGTGCGTCTGGTTTTATATGTGATAAAAAATGCCTTTAAAACTTAATGGTAAATTCTATCGCACTGCTATCAGACCGGCTATGTTTTATGATACAAAGTGTTGGACAGCCAAAGGGGAGCACAAACATGAGTGAAGTATGGTAGAGATGAAGATGATGAGATGGATGAGTGGTCATACGCGATTGGATAGAATAAGAAACAAAGATATAAGAGAGAGAGAGAGTTGGAGTAGGACCTATTGTGAAAAAATGGTAGAATCGCGTCTCAGGTGGTTTGGACATGTGAGAAGAAGACCCAGAGCACCCAGTCAGGAGGGTGGATGAGATGGAAGATGGACAAGGGATGAAAGGCATAGGAAGACCTAGGAAGACCATCCATGAAGTGGTCAAATGAGATCTACAGGTAAACGGTCCCTCTATAGACATGATACATAATAGAACTCGATGGCGTCATTTGATCAATGTAGCTGACCCTGCCTAGTAGGACAGGGTTTTGCTGTTGTTGTTGTTGTTGTTGTTGTTGTTGTTGTTGTTGTTGTTGTTGTTGTTGTTATAGACGGACACATTTTTATAAAAAAATTTCATTCCTGATAGCATGTCAATTATCCACTAAAATTAACAACAACAAAAAATACTGCAACTTGTTCTGTTACACTGAATGCAATAATACTTCCAACGGATTATTTCATCCTCTGCATAATGATTTAGTAGGTTTATGATTAAGGTTTGGTGCTATGATGACTTATGAAGCCAAAGATATTATTACATCTAACTTTCAATTCCAGATAAGCTTTTCCCAAGTACATTTTCAATCAATTAGACATTCAGGAAACAGCAACATTGATAATCCACATACATTTAAATGCTAGAGAAAAGATTCAAAGAATTACCTCTTCTACAAGATCCCCAGCAATTCCTAAAACAAGTTCACAAAGATTATTTTCAGTAAATGATTCATTGATCCATAAATTGATGTCCTTGTAACAAGAAGGTTATTGTAAAAGAAAATTTTCTCAGTTAGAATTTTGCTACTTTTTCAGTCACTAATTAATACAGATTTCTTATAATCAATCACTGTACAGCTGGTAAGACTATTCAGTTGAAGGCCCTTTAGGTTGATATTTACAAATAGGATAGGTATCTTTTGAGAATAACAGAACTAAACAAACAAATGTAAACAGAAACTATATCAAACTATCAAAAAACATTGCAAACTTCAAAAAACAACTTTTCTTTTCTTCACCATTAAACAAAAAAATCCAATACATCAATCTATCAATAGTTTACGCATATGTAGTCTATCATGATTCATGAATATTGGAATCAGAACAAAAAGTGAATGAAAAAATGACTATGGTATAAAACTATCCAGGTTTTTCATTCAATAAAAGATTGAAAAGTTCAAAGTCAAACAAGCAATAGTGTTATCCATTAATCTTCTTGCAAGATGCTTTTTTGAATTTTACTACTGCAGAAACACTAGTATGCCTAATTCACTAACTGATTTTTTAATTTTTTAGGATGCAACTTTCGTTCAAAATGAAAAGCATAAAATATTTGAGTATCCATTCTTGTAGTCACGAATCATAGACATTTTTAATAAATGTTTTAATAAGATGAACTAATGGAACAAAAAGTTGTTCCTTCATATAATTTGTAAAAACCATGGACCTATATTTCTTATCATTTTGATTTCAGATCAACAAAATTCTCACCACATTTTCTCTCTAGACAACAAAATACAACATATAAAAGAAATTTTTTCATAACAAATTATTAGATACCAGCTAAGCTAGTGATAACAAGCTCTCTGTGTGTGTTGCCTTATATCTTTAGCAGCTATAATTGCCACATGCAAACTAAATACTCAAATAACTCCTATTCTTGAAGTAGAGTCATGTTGCAAATTTATCCAATTATACATATAAAAAAAGACAAATTCAAATTTCATTGATTATTATTTATTTTTGGTGCTAATTTAAAAATAAGTGCTAGCAATAATAAATTTGTTTGTACCTATTCTACTCTTATCTTATTTTTTGGTTATCTTCAATAATTCTGAAACAACAGCACAAAAGTCAGAGACCCCCCAAAGAGGAGGAGGAGGAGTAGGAATAGTAGTAGGGGCTTGTATGTGAAGATGAACCTCTTTCATCACAAACATGGCTATAACTACAACAAGTTCAATCAGCATCAACAATAACAACAAGATAATTCAATGAGTTGTAATTCCATGAATTTTTGTTTTCTTAAACAACTAGAATAAATAATAAAATATGGTTATTTTCTCCTTCAAGGTATATATAAACATGGTTTTGTTACATTATTGTAAAGATCTTTGCACTAATTCCATATGTAAGGAGTGCTGACTACAATACAATGTGAGAAAAGAAATCTTCCAAAAAGAATGCCATTGAACCAAAGCCATTTTAATAAATCAATTGAACCTCTTCATAATAACTAAAGAAGCAACTGCTTTACAATAACAAAGAAAGAGAATATACATACAAAGAGCAAACCATAATTACGGTGAGAGACATCAAGCATGGAGGTCATCAATGTTGATGTAGTGACCATGGTAATGCAGCATTGATCCCACACATAAAGCCCAATTCTGCATGACACCTTCTCACAAGACCACAAAGTTAATTCATCGGCACTAACAATAATAAGCAATATAATGAGCGGATATTTTATACGCTTTTTGGCATTGTTTTCATATAGTTTTTGTTATGTTTTATTTAAGTTTCATTATGTTTTCATAGGTTTTAGTGCAAAATTCACATTTTTGGATTCTACTTTGAGTTTTTCTTTTTTATGGTGATTTCAGGTATTTTCTGGCTGAAATTGAGGAGCTTGAGCAGAAGTCTGATTCAAAAGCAGAGAAAGGACTACAGATGTTGTCAGGATCTGACCTCTGTTCACTCAAAGGAGCTTTTCTAGAGCTACATAAGTCCAAATGAAGCGCTCTCAACGGCTATTGAAATCTGACATCCAAGGCTTTCCAGAAATATATAATAGTCCATACTTTATTTTGGAAATGAAGGCCCAAAACTGGCGTTCAACGCCAGCCACCAGCCCTATTCCTGGCGTCCAGTGCCCACAGGGGAGCAACTGGAGTTCAACGCCTAAAAGAGGGTCCCTAGCCAGCGTTCAACGCCCCTAAGGGACACTAGCACATGGAAGACACTCAAGCTCAGCCCAAACACTCACCAAGTGAGCCCCAGAAGTGGATTTTCGCACTATCAACTTAGTTTATCTTATTCTTGTAATCCTTAGTTATCAGATTAGTATATATAGGAGAAGATCACCCTTGTTTAGGATCTTCAACCTCATCTCTACCCCCATTCAAACCTTTCATTGTATTTTATGCACAGCATGAGTCACTAAACCTCCTAGGTTAAGGTTAGGAGCTCTGCTGATTTTCATGGATTAATAAAAGTACTACTGTTCTATTCAATTCGTATGTGATTCTATTCTAAGATGTATCTTCGTTCTTCAACCTTATGAATGAGTTGAACTGTGACACTCATCCTCATTCTACATGGGTTCAATGTGAGTCCTTGACCGGAGATCACTGAACCATAAGCTTGATTATACATCTCTTAGACGACTAATCCACGACTTCGTTGGGGATTTCTCGAAACACCAGTTCAACCGAGGTATGGGGAGATTAGAGTCTTTGTGGTAAAGGCTAGAACCAAAGGCACAACATTCCCTGATCCAGAAGATTCGACCTTGTTTGTGACATTTTGAGTAGGATCATCAAGGGGATGAACTGCATGAGCTTCACTCTCATTCAGATTGGGCGCACACTAAACCTGGCGTTCCGCTTGAGAGAGGAAGATTGGCGGCCATTGAACCAGCGTTGATCACTTACAGCCTACCATGGAAAGAACCACTCACAGTTGGAGAAGACAGTAAGAAATGTTGATCCAGAAGAATGAAGCATTTTTGAAGCCTCAACCATCTTCTTATCATTGAATTCACAATTATTGAGTAAATCTATCTTTATTTAGTCTTTATGCATTTTTCACAACATAACTCTTTTCTAATCGCCTGACTAAGATCTACAAGGTGTCCATAGCTTGATTCATGCCAACAATCTTCGTGGGGTCGATCCTGACTCACCTCAGGTATTACTTGGACCACCCAGTGTACTTTCTGGTTCAGTTGTGCGAGTTCTTATTTTGTGCTCCAAGTTTTTGGCGCCGTTGCCGAGGATTGTTCGGATTTGATAAACTACCGAATTATCTTGTTGCTTAGATTAGTACTTTTTACTATTTTGTTTGAGTCTTTTATTTTCTTTTTCAAAAAAAAATCAAAAATTTTTCAAACCCTTTTTTTTTATCTTTATCTTTTTGTTTGAGTCTTTTGTTCTTGTTCTTGTTAAAGTTTTGAATTTTCTTACTTTCTTTCCAAAAAATTTCAAAAAATTGTGTCTTTTGTTTGAGTCTTGTGACAATCTTTAAGTTTGGTGTCTTTTTGAGTCATCTTGAGTCTTTAAGTTTCCTTTCTTTTCTTTTCTAAAATTAGAGTCTTTGATTTCAAAATTCTTAAGTTTGGTGTCTTTGAGTATTTTCCTTTAAAATTTTCGAATTTAGTGTCTTTGATTTCAAAATTTTTAAGTTTTGTGTCCTTTGGTTGTTCTTTATTTGCTTTGAATTTTCGAATTTGTTCTTTGTGTCTTTCTGGGTATTCAAGTTGTTCTTGTTTCTTTTCTTGTTTTGATCTTTAAAAGTTTGGTGTCTTTTGGTGTTTTTCTCTTTCAATTTTTGAAAACTTAGTGTTTTAGATCTAAAAATTTTAAGTTTGGTGTCTTTTGGTTGTTTTTCTCTTTCTTCATTAATTCAAAAAATAAAAAAATATATATATATTTTCTATCTTTAAATTAAAATTTTCGAAAATTTTAAAAAAAGAATTCAAATTTTAATTTCAAAATCATTATCTTATTTTATCTTACTTTCAAATTTCAAATTTCAAATCTTATCTTTTTAAAACCGTTTTCAAATCTTTTCTTTTAATTGTGATTCTGTCTTATCTTATCTTTCTTTTAAAATTTACAATTCAAAACTTTTTGAAATATTTATCCTATCTTATCTTGATTTTAAATTTCAAAATCAAATCCTTTTCAAAAATCAAAATTCAAATCTTATCTTATCAACTTATTTTCAAATCTTTATCTTATCTTTTTTCAATTTCAATTTCACAATCAAATCTTTTCAATTCTTATCTTATCTTGTTGACTTTTTCTTTTTCAAATTTTAAATTTCAAAATTTTTAAAATCAAATCTTTTTCTAATCTTCTATCTTATCTTATTTTCAAATCTTTTTTGATTAGTTACTTGTTTTTCCTTTCTTCTTTTTCAAAACTTCCTAACTAATTTCTCTCTCTCTTCTATTTTCAAAAATTTCTCATCTCTTTCTCTCTCTTCTTTTTCAAAAATCACTCATTTAATTTTCAACTCTTTTTAGTTAATTAACTTTTATTTTTTGAATTTAATTAATAAATAAAATAAAAACAAAAATATTTTAATTCTAGTTTCTCTTTTTAATTCTTAATTGTTCGAATTCTTCTACCTCTTTATTCGAATTCTTCATCTCATTCCTCTATCTTCATTCTTCTTTCTTCTTCATATCTCACAGGGAGTTCTCTATTCTTTGACATAGAAGCTCCCATTCTTCTTCTCTCTTGTTTTCTTTTTCTTGTTTATCAGCAGGAATAGAGATAAAGAACCTCTCTTTGATCTTGATCTTGAACCTGAGAGGACCCTAAGGAAGCGTTTACAAGAGACTAAAGCACAACACTCCGGAAAAGATCTTACAGAACTTTTTGAGCAAGAAACTGAAAGTACAGACATGGCAGCTTAACCGAATAATGAAGGAGATGCAAGGAAGGTTCTTGGTGACTTCACTGCACCCACTTCTAACTTCTATGGAAGAAGTATCTCAATACCAGCTATTAGAGCAAATAATTTTGAGCTAAAGCCTCTGTTAGTCTCTCTAATGCAACAGAATTGCAAATTTTATGGACTTCCACTAGAAGATCCACATCAGTTCTTATCTGAATTCTTGCAAATCTGTGACACTATTAAGACCAATGGAGTAGATCTTAAGGTCTACAGGCTTATTTTTTCCCTTTTACTGTTAGGGACAAAGCTAGGATATGGTTGGATTCTCAAGCTAAGGAAAGCCTAGACTCTTTGGAGAAGCTGGTCAATGCTTTCTTGGCCAAATTCTTTCCACCTCAAAAGATAAGCAAGATCAGGGTAAAAGTTTAAATCTTCAGACAAAAAAGGGGTGAATCCCTCTATGAAGTTTGGAAAAGATACAAGCAACTGATCAGGAGATGTCCTCCTGACATGCTCTTGGAGTGGTCTATCTTAGGTATCTTCTATGATAGCCTATCTGAGCTTTCCAAGATATCCTTGGACCATTCTGCAGGTGGATCACTCCACTTGAAGAAAACGCTTAAAGAGGCACAGGAACTCATTGAAATGGTTGCAAACAACCAATTTATGTACACTTCTGAGAGAAACCCTGTGAACAATGGGGTAGCTCAGAAGAAAGGAGTTCTAGAGGTTGACACTCTGAATTCCATATTGGCTCAGAACAAGATTTTGACCCAATAGGTCAACATGATCTCTCAACATTTGACTAGAATGCAAGCTACCACTGGCAGCACTCAAGACACCTCCTATGAGGGAGATGCTTATGATCCTGATCAACCCATGATAGAAGAGGAGAATTACATGGGAGAGCCCTAAGGAAACACTTACAACTCCCCATGGAGAAATCATCCTAACTACTCATGGAAGGATCAATAGAAGCCTCAACAAGGCTTCAATAATAATCAAGGTGGAAGAACCCAGAATAGGTTCAACAACAAACCACCATTCCCACCTTCTCAGTAACAGGCAGAAACTTCTAAGCAGAGCCTTTCTGACTTAGCAACCATAGTTCTAAGACCACTCACAGTTTCATAACTGAAACTAGGTCTTCCATCAGAAATTTGGAGGTATAAGTTGGTCAGGTGAGCAAGAGAATCCATGAGACTCCTCCCAACACTCTTCCAAGTAACACTGAAGTCAATCCAAGAGAAGAGTGCAAGGTCATCACTATAGAAGCTGGGGCCGAATCTGAAGGAGAATCACTGGCGTTGAATGCCAGTAAGGAAGCCCCTACTGGGCGTTCAACGCCCGAAGTGGCAGAGAAGCTGGGCGTTCAATGCCCAATGATCCCCCAATTTTGGCGTTGAACTCCAGCCAGGGAATAGTGGTTGGGCGTTCAACGCCCACCAAGGCAGCACAAAAACTGGCGTTGAACACCAATAAAAGAACACAAGATGAGCGTTCAATGCCCAAAGAAACACAAGTCTTGGCAGTGAATGCCACAATAGGAGTAGTTGGGTACCCTAAACCCACAGAGAACTCTCCTGTTGAAGAACTGATGAAACCCAAGGTTCATAAGGAGCCCATTGAAATTCTCTTGAATATTTGGTTGAAGATCATGGAATCTGAAGAATACTCTTCCTCTGATGAGGAAGAGGAAACTAGGGAGGAGCGAATTGCTCGATACCTAAGAACTCTGATGAAGCTGAATGCCAAGCTATTTGGCACAGAGACATTGGAGGAAGAACCTCCAGTGCTCACCAAGGAACTTAATGCCTGGTTCAGCAGAAGTTACCTCAGAACAAGCCGGATCCTGGATACTTCTTAATCCCTTGCACCATAGGTACAATGACCTTTGATAAGGCTCTTTGTGACCTAGGGTCAAGCATAAATCTCATGCCTCTCTCTGTAATAGAGAAGCTGGCTATCTTTGAGGTACAAGCTGCAAGAATCTCACTAGAGATGGTAGACAAGTCCATAAAAAGGGCTTATGGACTAGTAGAGGATGTCTTGGTGAAGGTTGAAGACCTTTACATCCCTGCTAACTTCATAATCCTAGATATCGGGGAGGAAGAGGATGAATCCATCATCCTTGGAAGACCTTTCCTAGCTACATCCAAGGTTGTAATTGATGTAGACAGAGGAGAACTAGTCTTACACCTAAGTGAGGACTACCTTGTGTTCAAGGTTCATAAACCTCATTCTACTTCAATTGAAGGAAGCACCATTAACAAACATAAAGTGCTTCAACCACTCCTTTCAGTACAGAGACTAACAGAACCCTCAGACACCAATTCTAAGTTTGGTGTGGGGCAACCATCATCATGCTCTGAGAGGAAGGGCAGTAAGAAAGTGCCCAAAGGCTTGAGGGATAAGAAAATCCCCACTGAAGGCCTCTCACCTAGCATGAGAGTCATCTTCACTGACAATCTAGTCATTCCACACACTGTGAACAAGATCTTGTCTCTAGAAAATGTAGAACTCATCCATGAGAGCACAGGAAAGAAGTTCACTATAAGGGGCAAAATTCTGAGCTCCTATCCATCTTCGTAAGGAGCTGACCGTCAAGCTAGTGACGTTAAAGAAGCGCTTGTTGGAGGGCAACCCAACCATAATTAGTTATTTTTATTTTTCATAAAGTTTATTTCATTTATATCAGTTTAATTTTCATGTTTTCTTTAAGTTTATAATCATGGGCAGTAGTTAGAACAGAAACAAAAATAGTCAGAACTGGAAACAGAACACCCTGGAGCAAAGACCTTACTGGCATTAAACGCTAGCCAAGGGGGCCAGAGTGGGCATTCAACGCCCATGAGGAGCAGCATCACTGGCGTTGAACACCAGCCAGGGGGCAAAGACCTAGCATTGAACGCTAGGCAGGAGCACCCCAATGGGCGTTCAACGCCCCATGAGAGGTACACAGCTGGCGTTGAACGCCAGCCAGAGGCAGGAGCTGGGCGTTCAACACCCATAAGGGGGCAGGGAATTTGAATTCCCTAGCCCCCAAGACCAGTGAGTCCCACAGAATCTTCACCTACCCCACTTCTTCTCTTTCCTACTTTCACTCTTCCCCACACACTCTTCTCTATAAACTCTAACCCAATCACATCCATTCCTCTTCCCAAAATCATCATAACTCCCACCAACCCCCACCCACTCCAAATTAAAAATTTCACACCCAATTTCCACCCATTTATTCGAACCCCAACCTATCCCATTCCTATAAATAACCCTTCTTCCTACCCTTCATACACACACCATTCATACACTAAAACCCTACTTGGTCGAATCCTCCTCTCCTCTTTTCCCCACCATTCTTCTTCTTCTTCTACTCTTTTCTTCATATTTTGCTCGAGGATGAGCAAAGCTTTTAAGTTTGGTGTTGGAAATGCCTTGCTATTTTCTTCTCATTCACACTTATGGCACCCAAAGTCGGAGAATTCTCTAGAAAGAGGAAAGGAAAAGTAATTACTTCCACCTCCAAATCTTGGGAAATGAAGAGATTCATCATTTAGGGTTTAGGGTTTAGGGTTTAGGGCAAATCCCACCAAGACCACTTCTATGAAGTAGTGGCACAAAAGAGGGTGATTTCTGAAGTCCCCTTTAGACTAAAAAAGAATGAGTATCCGGAGATCCGAAGAAAAATCCGGAGGAGAGGTTGGGAAGTCCTAACCAATCCTATCCCGGAAGTTGGGATCTTGATGGTGCAAGAGTTCTACGCTAATTCATGGGTCACTAAAAACCATGACACTAGTGTAAACCCTCATCCCAAAAATTAGAGCACCGTGGTCCGAGGGCGGCCCTTAGAGTTCAACCCGGAAAGTGTAAGGTTGGCGCTCCATTTGCCAACGATGCAAGGAGACCCACATCCTTACACTAGGAGGGTCAACTTTGATCAAAGGATGGACCAAGTCCTTTCAGACATTTGTGTAGAATGAGCTCAGTGGAAGAAGGATGCTCAAGGCAAGCCTGTCCAACTGAGAAGGCTTGACCTCAAGCCCATAGCTAGAGGATGGTTGGAATTCATCCAACACTCTATCATCCCTACTAGCAATCGATCAGAAGTGACCATCAACTGAGCCATCATGATTCATTGCATCATGACTGAGAATGAGGTGGAGATACATGAGGTTATACCTCAAGAGTTGTACAAGGTAGCTGAAAAGCCTTCCATCTTAGTAAGGTTGGCTTTTCCCCACCATATCTGTCACCAATCCAACTCAGCTGGAATTGTCATAGAAGGAGACATTCCTATTGAGGAAGACAATCCCATCACTAAAAGAAGGATGGAGAAAACTAGAGAGCCCATCAACAAGAGCATGTGGAGATGCCTCAAAAAGACATCCCTGAGATGCCTCAAGGGATGCATTTTTCTCCCCACAGCTATTGGGACCAATTGCACACTTCTCTAGAATTAAGCTCCAATATGGACCAACTGAGGATGGGACATCAAGAGCATTCCACCATTCTCCATGAAATAAGAGAAGATCAAAGAGCCATGAGGGAAGAACAAAGAGTTATGAGGGAAGAACAACAGAGGCAGGGGGACGATCTGATTTTCTGTCGGTAAAGAATTCACAAATAAATTCCTATTGTAAGTACAGTTTCTAAACCAACAAAGAATCCTTTCGTACAAAAATTTAGTTGTCACAAGTAACAAACCCCTAATAAAATTGATAACCGAAGTATTTAAACCTCGGGTCATCTTCTCAAGGAATTGCAGGGAGGTGTGTTTATTATTGGTTATGGAGAAAGTATCTTTTTGGGTTTTTTAAGATAAGAAGCAACAATAGTAAATGGCAATGGAAACAAACTAACTATAAAAACTCATGGTAAGGTATGAGAACTGGAAATCCTATCCTAGTTATCCTTATCAGGTGTGATGAGAATTGTTTATTGCTCCCACTTAGTTAACCCTTACTAAATAAATGAAAGTCAAGTGGACTAATTAATCTGATTCCTCAAGTCCTAGTCAACTCCTATGGAAAGACTAGCTTTAGAGGGATCCAAATCAATCAGCAAATTCCAATTTTCAATCAACAGCTGAGTTTGATAACTCAAGTGTCACCAATTACTCCACCAAAGCCAAAAGGGGAAAAATCCAAATTATTTATATCATAAATAGAAGAAAGCAATCATAAATCTGAAATACCTCAAATTACATTTAAACATAAATTTAAATCTAACATGGGAAGGTTTATAAGCCAATTTGGCAACATAAGTAATTAACAAGTAAAAGCATTAGAGTAAATAAAAGTATGAGAGAAACATAAATTAAAGGAATATTGAACCTGGATTGACGAAATAACCATACTTTAAGAGAAATCCTAATTGTAAAACCTAAGAGAGAGGAGAGAGCCTCTCTCTCTAGAAAACTACATCTAAAACCTAAAATTGTGTATTATTAATGTTGTCTATGAATGGATGGATTTTCCCATTTTATAGCCTCTAATCTGTATTTTTTGGGATGAAAACTGGGTCAAAAACAGCCCAGAAATTGCCCCCAGCGATTTCTGATACATACAGGTCGCTGCAAAGTCACGCGTGAGCGTCGTCCACGCATTCGCGCGGATTGAGTTTTTGCCAGGTCACGCGTGCGTGTGATCCATGCGTGCGCGTCGCTTATCTTTGTGGCAGCTATAGTAAATTATATATCGTTGCGAAGCCCCGGATGTTAGCTTTCCATTGCAACTGGAACCGCCCTTCATAGCTCAAGTTATTATCGAATTAGTACCAAGAGGTCAGGCTGGACAGCTTTAGCAGTTCCTTCAGTTTCTTGTATTCCTTCCACTTTTGCATGCTTCTTTTCCATCCTCTAAGTCATTCCTGCCTTATAAGCTCTGAAATCACTTAACACAAATATCACGGCATCGAATGGTAATAAGAGAGGTTTAAACAAAGAAAATTTAAGACCAAAGAAACATGTTTCCAATCATAGCACAAAATCAGGAAGAAAAATGTAAAACATGTGAATTCTATGAATAAGTGTGAGTTTAGTGGATAAAATCCACTCAATTAAGTACAAGATGTACCACAAAATAGTGGTGCATCAAATCTCCCCACACTTAAACATTAGCATGTCCTCATACTAAGCTCAAGAGAAGCTATAAGAGTGAAGAGGAATGGTAGAATGTATGAAATGCAACTTATCTGTATGAATGCAGTTATATGCAAAATGCTTTTACCTACTTGGTTAAAAGTAAACAAATCTTTTAAGAACAAATATGAACTGGATTTCACTAATTCAAATCACAAAATAAAATACAAGTAAACTTGCAGAAGAAAATAGCTTATGAAAGCCGGGAACAAAGAATCGAGCATCGAACCCTCACTGAAAGTGTATGCACTCTAATCGCTCAGGTGTTTAAGGTTCGACTCTCTCAATTCTCTACTAACCTTGATTTCTAAGGCTTGCTTTTCTTCTACCAATCAACACTAATTTGATGCACAAAATACACATATCAAGAGGTCTTTTAAGGGTTGTAATGAGGTTAGGGTCAAGGTAGGATTGTATTTGGCCAAGTGGACTAAAATCTGAATCCTTAATTAACTTAAACTTTCCACCTAACTTTAGACAATCCATGTAATCATAATACCACATCTAACTATCCATTAACCATGTTATCCACATATTCATGCATTCTAATTTCAAGTATAGTACATATGCATTGCTTTCACCATTTACTTTGGGGCATTTTGTCCCCTTTTACTTATTTGCTCTTTTTCTTTTCTTTTTCTCTTTTTCTTCTTTTTTTTTCTTTTTTTTATTTTTCTATTTTATTTTTTTAATAATTTTGTTTTATTTTCTTTTTCAATGCATATGATTAAGGTATTGAATGCATAAACATGTTCTTAACATTTTTGTTCATATTTTCTCAAGAATACATGATGCGGGCAGAAATTGGTGAATTAAAAATTATTAGAATATATGCGTTGCAAGTATAGTTCTTAACTCGCTAGAAATCCACCGCTCAATTTAGAAAGGTGTCACAGAAAATTAAAATTTAAAATACTGGGAGTATGAATCCCAGGTCGTCTCCCAACGAGTTGCAGGAAAGGGTGCTATTTTATTAATCAGATGTTTTCAAAAAGGTTTGAGTTGAGTAAACAGGAAATTAAATTGATGAAATTGAATAATGTAAATAAAAACCTTGACTGAAAGTTGATTACATGGAAGCCCTATTCTTGATGGAACACTCTTAAGATTAATTGACAATTGAGAGTTATTTCGTTTAGTTATCCTTTACTAAGTAAGGGAAGGTAAAACAAGTTGGAATACTGTTCTATCCACAAGTCCCAATCCATTCTTGGGAGGATTGGTGTCAGGAACTAGAGAGCAAACCAACAATAATCCAATTACAATCTTTCTCTTGAATCTTTCAACTCAAGGGTTCCTTTCAATCAACTCCCCATCAAGTTAGGGAACTACTCACTCATTGTAAAGGTAAAATTCATAGCATATGAAAAGTAATTAAAGAAAGACATTGTAAATAAAAATTAAAATAGTCAATTAAAAATAAAAAATGATCCTTGTATTAAGTAATCCTAAAAATATTCCAATGGTAAAATTAAGCAAAGCAAAGAACATGGAAGAGTAAACCAAGTAAAGAAAACGAACTAGAATGACGAAATCTTGATGAGGTAATAACTCTTCTCAATATCCCAATGCAAAAAAGCTAGAGAAACTAAAATCCTAAGAACTATCAATGTCTAGAAAGAAAAAAACCTAGGGGAGGAGTAAAACTAGATCTAAAAACTAAAACTTGTGTAGAATGAATGTTATCTTTGGTTTCTGCATGTTCTCTGGCTCTAGTCTGCTGTTCTGGGCCGAAAACTGGGTCAAAATAGGGTCCAAAATCGCCCCCAGCGAATCCTGCATATTATGCAGATCGCGCATGTCACGCGATCGTGTCATCCATGCGGACGCGTCATTCGCGCTTTTCCTCGCCATGCGTTCGCGTCGTCCACGCCTCCGCATCGCTCGTGCTTTTCCAGTCCCCGCGGTCGCGTGAGACATGCGGCCGCGTCACTGCGATTTCTCCTATTTTGTGCGGTCGCATGAGCCATGTGGCCGCGTCACTTCTTGCTGGTTATCTCCTCAATTTCTTGTGTTCCTCCCATTTTTGCTAGCTTCCTTTCCAATCTCCAACTCATTCATGCCCTATAAAGCATGAAACGCTTAACACACAGATCACGGCATCGAATAGAATAAAGGAAAATTAAAATGCATAATTAAAAGTCTCTAGGAAGCAGTTTTCAATCATGTAATAATTTCAGGAAGGAAATATAAATGCATGCTAAATTAATGAATAAGTGGGTAAGGATCATGATGAAACCACACAATATAAACCATAAAATAGTGGTTTATCAACCTCTCCACACTTAAACATTAGCATGTCCTCATGCTTAATTGAAGGAGATAAAGTAAATAAGTATGAACATGCAGAAACTCATGCAATGCAATGCAATCCTATATATATGAATGCAACTATATTATTCCTGTTCACTTGATCAAAAGTAAATAAGCTCTTCAAAACAATTACAAATCAAATTCTACTAATTCTATCATTATACAGTAAGACAGATAAAAGTGCAAGAAGATAGCTCATGAAAGCAGGGAACATGGAAATTCAAGCATTGAACCCTCACTGATGATGTATGTACGCTCTAATCTCTCTAGTGTATAGGGTAATCACTCTATCCTTCCCTAATCATGCTCTCTAACTTTTGTTCTTCTCCTAACCAATCAACAACAGTTAATATACCCATGCAAACATCATGAAGTCTTTTCAAGGTTGTAATGGGGCCAAGGTAGGTAGGGATACATGTATGGTCAAGTGAACTTATAAATTGAATCTTTAATTAACCCAAGCTTCAACCCAACCTATATAACTTGCATAACCTTAGAATTCATACCTAGCTACCCAGAATTCCCCTTTTACATTCCATACTCATGTATCAACTTTTTATTTTAATTTTTATCATATGTGCATTGATCTTTGAATTCTCAATTCAGCATTGGGGTAATTTTTGTCCCCTTATTTATTTATTGATTTTGTTAGACATAAAAATAAAAATAGCTTATCAATGCACATAGATTTTTAATTCTTATAGTTTCACATGAGTAGGTATCCAAATTCCCATTAAATTATCATGACACATTCCCTTAATAACTTTTGTTCCCACAATTTCCCATATTTAACTAGCACACACAATTCTATCTTAAGCTAACCAAAGATTCAATTTGGGATATACAATTATTTTTCCGCTTAAGGCTAGTAATGTGGTGAAATATAGAACAAATGGGATTTAAAGGCTCAAAGTGGTTAACAGAGGTAATTGAAAAGGGTAGGCTTAATTTGGATAAGTGAGTTTAAACAAATAATGGCCTCAATCATATGCAAGCATACAAATATAATAAATATTGGACATATAAGATAAAACAAAATATAGATTACAATCATAGAGAAGTAAACACACAAGAATAAAATAATTATGGTTAAATAATGTAACCATGCATAAAGGCTCAAATCTTCACAGGTTGTGTGTTCTTTAGCTCAAACATCATGTTCCAAATACAACTTCAAGCGAATTTCTCATAAAATGTGATTAATTAGTGAAATTTTGTTCTAAAGATAGAGTCTTAGAAGAAACTTATTGTCTTTTCAATCAAGTAGAGCATGCATGCAACTAACCTATTACTATGCAATTTATCCTATTCTATAAAAGAAAGAAAAAACTAACTAAAATATCCTAATTTATTGGTTCTAGGGAAGGGAAATTACCTCCGGAAGTCAGGTACTGACCAACCTCCCCACACTTAAGGCTTTGCACCGTCCTCGGTGCCATCTGTCAGGAACAGGGGTGGGCTGGTCGCGGTATCTCCACAGTCGGGACCATCATGGCTCCTTGTGCTGGTAAAAGAAGTGGAGTCCGGGGTGTCTGAGTCCTTGAAGTGTCCCTTGAGTAGCTCCTTGAGGTGTTTGAATCGGCGCCAGTTACGGCGCTCTCTTAACTTCGCTTTCTGTTCTTGCCGATCCAACCTTTTGATTATCTGCTACAGTAGTTCATCAGTTGTAGGTGCTTGTGGTGTTGAAGAAGGAATATCTTCAACTGGAGCAGTAGGAAGGCTTGTAGTGGCTGCTGAAAGTCTGAGGTATTTCTCATTAGGGACATACTGATCATCCCGTGGGAGCATGGATTTGGTGTCTCCAGCTCTATAGAAGACTCCGGCTACTGAGACAAGATCTGAGACCAAGACGGAAAAAGGTAAGTTGCCCACAATTTGTACGTGTCCCATGGCATTCCGAATATGTCTTGGTAGATTCAGAGGCTGGTCTGTAAGGATGCACCATAATAGAACGGCCATGTCCGCAGTGAAGGAAGACTCGTAAGTGCTCGGAAAGACGTAATGGGACATGATCTGTGCCCATACGCGAGCCTCCAAGGTAAGTGCTGAAGCTGATATTCCCTTAGGGCAGGTAGGATGGTATCCGTAGATCCAACGGCTGCCAGGTAGTGCGATAACTCTGAGAACAGCTTCCCAGTCAAATTGGTACATCTGGCGCTTGAGTGCGGCTTCTTGAAAGACGTCCAATCCTTCTGAAATAGGGGGAAGACTCAAAGCTTGTTGAATAGCCTCTTCTGTAATGGGGACTTGCTTCTGACGGACAAAGACAGACTGCAGGGTAGGCAGGTAGAAGTTAGAGTAGAACTCGACTACCCAAGAAAGATTGACCTGCTTCTGTTGTCTCTGTAGGAATCCTCATTGTCTTCGTTCAATTTGCGGTTCAACAAAAGTAGCAATATTGGGCGGGAGGATAAGAAGGTGTTCGTTGTTGTAACTCCTTTCAGCCAGGATGGGGAACATATGCTCACAGTAGCGATTGGAAAATCACGCAGTGTCCTTAGCTCGAAAGGCTTTCTCCTTTTCATCAACCTTTATGATCCTCTTAACTCGTTTTGTTGAGAGCTTGACTGCAGTTGAAGAAGGCTCTGCCACTAGTGCTCTTTTAGTTCCTCTTCTTGCTGGAGGTTTGGGAGTAGCTTTCTCTTTTCCTTTCTTGGTGGCCATCCTGAAAAGGGAAGAGAGAGTAAATTGAATTCAAAGAGATATATAGCAATGAAGAGAACGAAAAAGGATGGTTATAAATGCACATTAAAAGGTCAATGATGTTAACACACGCTCATGAGTACATGTGAAAGATCATTAATGGAAAATAGTTAGTGCATATGATGACAAGTGAATGCAAGGTGTTTATTGGCATGCCAGCAAAGGGCATGAGTAGCATAGATCAAGCATCACTTTGTAGCAAACCATCACGTTTGTATTGACAATTAAATTCAATTAATATAATAGTAAAGGAAATTTGTGAAAAGCAAGCATTGAATAGTAGAATAACATAGAGAAGTGCATAATGCCATACGGGATTTTTCATAAACACATAGCATGCATGGTGAAGAAGGTATAGAAAGTAATAAAGTGAACATGCAAGCAACCCTTTAAAGAAAATAATATACAATTTCCAAACAATTTGCAACAATCCACAAGCATATAATGAAGAATAATGACTCAAATAAAATTCCAACACCATGTAAAAAGGAAAGAAGAAGAAAGAAAATATGAATAATAAAAAGAAAAAGAAAAGAAAAGAAAATAACATATAAAATAAGAAGAATGATAGAAAAGAAAAGGGTGAAGAAGAAAATAAAATCTTGTTAATGGAGGTGAGGGAGAGAGAGTGAAAGGTGAGATAGAAGGAAGAAGGGAGGAGGAAGAAATAAGGAGGGAAAAGAAAAATTAGGATTTGGAGAAGAGAAAGATAAGATATTTGGCAATTTAGGTTGAGTTGTGCGGCGCAAGCGACGCGATCGCATGGGGCACGCAGTCGCGCGACTTGTGCTTAAGGTGATGGACGCGATCGCGTCGGTCACGCGGTCGCGTGACCCAGTTTGTGCCAGTGGCGCGAGGGTTGCCTCGCACTCGCACAACTCTCTGTTCAAAATCATTAAATGCCAAATTTTAGGTGACGCGATCGCATGGGGCATGCGATCGCGTGAGTGGGCAGTTTATGGGGTACGACGTGGCCGCGTGGGGCACGCGGTCGCATGAGGGGGATTGCGCGTCCAGCGCCAGTCCAGCACCACTCTAGCACAACTTTCAGCTGTGCACCCTTTCTACGTCAAAAATCAGGGCACGCGGTCGCGTGGGAGGTCATTATGCCCATACGACGCGGATGCGTCGGCGACACGGTCGCGTTGGCTGTTTTGTGCCACTGGCACTCCTCCAGCCACGCTCCAGCGTGACTCTCTGTTCGTTTTTATTTTTCTCCCCTGTCCTTGCGACGCGGACGCGTCGCTGATGCGGTCGCGTCGCGTGGCATTTTTCTTTTCTTTTTTTTTTTAAAATAAAAGTATGTAAATGCAGATGCACGAAATCTACTAATAAAGAGAAGAGTTATTGAATAAGAAAACTAGAAATAGAGAAAAGAACGATCATACCATGGTGGGTTGTCTCCCACCTAGCACTTTGCTTTAACGTCCGTAAGTTGGACGCTCCACTAGCTCAGTCTTTGGCTATGTGGGGATCTTCCAAGAGGAAGATCTCGAGTTCCTTGTCTTTCTTCCGCTTTTCGCCATGGTACAGCTTTAAACGATGTCCATTAACTTTGATAAGCTCCGAGCTCGAAGGATGGCTAAGGTGATAAACTCCGTACGGTTCGGCCTTCTCTACTCTGTATGGACCTTCCCATCTTGATCTCAACTTGCCTGGCATGAGCCTCAGTCGAGATTTGTAAAGGAGGACCGAGTCCCCAAGTTGGAACTCTTTCCTCTTGATGTTCTGGTCATGTACAGCCTTCATTTTCTCCTTGTGTAGTCTTGAGTTCTCATAAGCTTCTAGGCGAAGGCTCTCCAGTTCTTGTAGTTGCAACTTCCTTTCAGCTCTGGCTTTCTCAATTCCCATGTTGCACTCATTGACTGCCCAAAAGGCTTTGTGCTCTATTTCCACCGGGAGATGACAAGCTTTTCCATAAACTAAGGGGAAAGGACTCATCCCAATAGGCGTTTTGTAAGCTGTTCTGTATGCCCAGAGTGCATCTTGTAGCCTGGTGCTCCAATCTCTTCTATGAGGCTTTACTATCTTCTGCAAGATACGCTTTATCTCTCTATTTGACACCTCGGCTTGCCCATTAGTCTGACGATGGTATGCTGTCGCAACCTTATGAATTATCCCATGCTTCTTCATTAGTCATGTTAGTCTCCTGTTACAAAAATCGGTGCCTTGATCGCTCACGATTGCTCGTGGGGATCCAAAGCGACAGATAATATGGTTTCTCACAAAGGAAACAACAGTGTTAGCATTATCAGTGCGGGTAGGAATTGCTTCCACCCATTTGGAAACGTAATCCACAGCTAACAATATATAAAAATAACCATTAGAATTTGGAAATGGACCCATGAAGTCAATGCCCCAAACATCAAAAATTTCACAGAAAAGCATATATTGTTGAGGCATCTCATCCCTCTTGGATATATTACCAAATTTTTGGCATGGGAGGCAAGATTTACAAAATTCAGCAGCGTCTCTAAAAAGAGTAGGCCACCAGAATCTACAGTCCAAGATTTTTCTAGCAGTTCTTTGAGGGCCAAAATGTCCTCCACTCTCAGATGAGTGACAGGCCTCTAAGATGGACTCGAATTCTAATTGAGGCATACACCGTCTAATTACCTAATCAGCGCCATATCTCCATAAATATGGGCCATTCCGTATATAATATTTAGACTCACTTTTCAGCTTGTCTCTTTGATGCTTAGAAAAGTTTGGAGGGAATGTGCGGCTAACTAGATAATTAGCTACAAGTGCATACCAAGGGGATACTTCAGATACTGCTTGCAGGTTATCAAATGGAAAATTATCATCTATAGGAGTAGAATCATCCTTAATGTACTCAAGGAGACTCAAGTGGTCTGCCACTAAATTCTGGTTACCACTCCTATCCTTTATTTCTAAATCAAATTCTTGTAATAGCAGTATCCAACGTATAAGCCTTGGTTTGGACTCCTTTTTAGATAATAGATACTTTAAAGCTGCATGGTCCGAATACACTACTACTCTAGTACCAAGTAAATAAGCTTGGAATTTATCCAGAGCAAAAACAATAGCAAGAAGCTCTTTTTCAGTAGTAGTATAATTGGACTGGGCAGCGTCTAAAGTCTTAGACGCATAAGCAATAACAAAAGGATCCTTACCTTCGCGCTGAGCCAGCGCTGCTCCTACTGCATGGTTGGAAGCATCGCACATGATTTCAAACGGCTGGCTCCAATCTGGTCCTCTCACAATTGGAGCTTGAGTCAAAGCGGCCTTCAGCTTATCAAACGCTTGCTTGCAATCTTCACTGAACTCGAACTCAATATCCTTCTGTAGTAATCTGGATAAGGGAAGTGCTACCTTACTAAAGTCCTTAATAAATCTCCTGTAAAAACCTGCATGGCCAAGGAACGAACGAACTTCCCTCACAGAGGAGGGGTAAAGTAAACTAGAAATAATATTCACCTTTGCTGGGTCTACAGAAATGCCATTATTAGATACCACATGTCCTAATACAATCCCTTGTTTTACCATAAAATGACATTTTTCAAAATTCAATACAAGGTTTGTATTAACACATCTATCTAATACTCTAGATAATCCATCTAAGCAAAGGCTAAAAGAATCACCATAAATGCTAAAATCATCCATAAAAACCTCCATACAGTCCTCAATAAGATCAGAGAAAAGACTCATCATACACCTTTGGAAAGTAGCTGGTGCATTGCACAAACCAAATGGCATTCTCTTGTAAGCATAAGTCCCAAAAGGACATGTAAAAGTGGTATTTTCCAAATCTTCAGGAGCTATATGAATCTGGAAATAACCTGTGTAACCATCTAAAAAGCAATAATGTGATTTACCTGACAGGCGATCCAGCATTTGATCAATGAATGGAAGTGGGTAGTGATCCTTACGGGTAGCTTGGTTGAGACGCCTGTAATCAATGCAGACTCTCCAAGCATTCTGAACTCTAGTTGCTATGAGCTCTCCATGCTCATTCTTCACTGTAGTGACTCCAGACTTTTTGGGCACCACTTGTACTGGGCTAACCCATTCACTGTCTGAAATGGGATAAATGATACCTACTTCCAATAGTCTAGTCACTTCCTTTTTGACAACTTCCAAGATAGTGGGATTCAATCTTCTTTGGGGTTGATGGACAGGTCTTGCTCCCTCTTCTAAAAATATTCTGTGCTCACATACTTGAGGGTTGATGCCTACTATGTCTGCCAAACTCCACCCAATTGCCTTCTTGTGCCTCCTCAGTACATCAAGTAGCTGCTCTTCTTGTTGAGAAGTAAGTTCCCTTGCAATGATAACTGAAAACTTCTGCTCATCTTCGAGACAAGCATATTTGAGATGTGGAAGAGGAGGTTTTAATTCCAACTTCTGATCATGGGCAGGCTCTGGATCGTCTAGAACTTGTGAAAATGCCGAAGTGCCCTCATTGTCAGTCAAGAGGATCCCCACACTTGGACCTTGTCCAGTATGCCTCTCTTCTAATTCTTCCTTGTGAACTGCAGCTACAGTTTCATCTATGACATCACACTGGAAGATAGAATGATCTTCTGGAGGGTTGTTTATGACTCCATTCAGATTGAAGATTACTATGCGGCCATCTATTTCAAAAGAGTATGTTCCTGAAAAAGCATCTAATTTGAATTTTGATGTCTTCAGGAATCGTCTCCCAAGTAGGATTGATGATGGCTTATCTGAGTTATTATGGGGCATCTCCAAGATATAAAAATCAGTGGGAAATGTAAGCCCATTATTGTTCACTAAAACATCTTCAACAACTCCAGCCACTGTAATAATGCTTTTATCTGCTAACACAAAACGAGTTGCCAACCTTTTTAAGGGAGGGAGCCTCAAAATATCATATATAAACAAAGGCATTATACTAACACACGCTCCTAAATCACACATGCAATCATAAATTACTACTCCACCAATAGTACAACTAACTATACAAGGACCTGGGTCACTACACTTCTCAGGTAATCCTCCTATTAAAGCAGATATGGAACTACCTAAAGGAATAGTTTCTAATTCATGAATTTTATCCTTATGTATACATAAATCTTTTAGAAACTTTGCATATTTAGATACTTGTTGAATAACATCAAAAAGAGGAACGGTTACCTCAACCTTTTTGAATATTTCTACCATTTTGGGATCGGGTTCCAACTGCTTCCTGGGCTTCCTTGCAAGTTGTGGAAATGGAATGGAAGTGGTGTTTTCTGCAGTGTCTGCGCCTCTTGGTACTTTCTCCTGTAGTTGGGCTTCTTCTTTTTCAGTTATGTCCTGTATGTCCTCTTCCTCTTCAACATCTTCTATTTCTACGACCTCTTCAGCTGAGGCGTGTTCTGGTGGGCTTGGCTCCTCCTGATTCCTCTCCTGCAGTGTGGTTCCGGACCTTAGGGTGATGGCATTAATGCCCCCCTTTGGATTGGGTAATGGTTGAGAGGGAATTCTAGTGGAACTTGAAGGTTGGTTATTGGAATTTTGCATGGATCCAATCTGTGATACAAGAGCTAGCAAAGTAGCGGTCAGACCATTCAGACTGGCATTAATGTTATTTTCCATGGTCTGTTGACTTCGCTCAAAAAATTTTAGTAACTCTTCATTAGGAGACGAAGAAGGGTGAGTAAATTGAGAGGTCTGCTGTTGGGTATTCTGTGGTCCTTGGGATTACCTCAGGTGAGGTGCTCTGTAAGGTTGGTTCTGCTGCCTGTTGTTGTTATTATTCCACCTCTGATTTCCCTGATTATCTCTGCCTCCTCTGTTATTGTTGTCCCTCCAATTCTGGTTAGAATTGTCCTGCCATCCATGGTTATTATTTCCACCTTGATTGTACCCTTGGTTAGGGCAGTCATAGAAGTTATGAGTAGATGCCACCATGTTGTCTTCCTGTTGGAGTTGCGGGCATTCATCAGTATAATGGCTATAATCAGCATAAATTCTGCAAACTCTCTGTGGGACTAACTGTTGGCCTTGCTGTGGTGAAAGAGGTTGAGCTTGCTGAACTTGTTGTTGATTCAATTGCATTTACTTCAGCAAGTTGGTTATTTCACAGATACTCTGAGTCAGAGCAGCAGTCTCTCTGCTAGAGGATACTTCTGCAATGGCTTTTGAATGGCCTTGCTTCTGTCTGTGGTTCCTAGTAGATTCAGCTAAGTCGCTGATCAATTGCCATGCCTCATTAGTGGTCTTGTACTTTTTCATAGACCCATTGCTAGCACTTTCCAATGTGGTCTTATCTTGGGGCCTCATACCCTGTGTGATGTAGCTGAGTAACACTATCTTGTCGATCATGTGGTGGGGGCATGCTTCCAGAAGACTATTGAAGCGCTCCCAATATTCAAAGAGAGTCTCGTTGTCATCTTGAACAATCGTGGAAATGTCTTTCCTCAGTTTATCAGTAACTTCAGATGGAAATAATTTCTCCAAAAACTCTTTTCTGAGCGTATCCCAGTTGGATACAATTGCTAGGGGTTGAGTGTAGTACCACTCTCTTACTTTTCCCTCAAGAAAAAACGGGAAAGCATTCAGCAGAATTGAAGTTTCATCTGTACCGTCACGCCTGACAGTGGAACAGGCTGCCTGAAAATCTCTCAGGTGCTTGATAGGCTCTTGAGCAGGTAAGCCATGAAACTTAGGCATCAAATTGAGCAGTGCGGTCTTTATTTCGAAATCTGTCGCCACCGCTGGGTGATGCGCTTGAAACGGTTGCATTGTAAAATCAGGGGCTATTTCCTCCTTGATGGTAACTCTTCTGGCTGCCGCCATGTTACCTGTACGTAAATCAACCGAATCAGTAGAACGGGGGCTGGTTTCTTCCTCAGATGGCATTTCAAATCCGCCCTCAGAGAGGACTAACCGACGCCGAGCTCGCCTTATTCGTGAGATGGTTCTTTCAATCTCAGGATCGAATACTGGCAAGCGTGGATCAGGAAGTGAACGCGTCATCTAGCGAAAGAAACATGCAGCTCATAGTAGCAAAATAAAATAAAATGCAAATAAATAAATTCTAATTAATAACTTTAGCACTCTATTGCAACTCCCCGGCAACGGCACCAAAAATTGATGCGGGCAGAAATTGGTGAATTAAAAATTATTAGAATATATGCGTTGCAAGTATAGTTCTTAACTCGCCAGAAATCCACCGCTCAATTTAGAAAGGTGTCACAGAAAATTGAAATTTAAAATATTGGGAGTATGAATCCCAGGTCGTCTCCCAATGAGTTGCAGGAAAGGGTGCTATTTTATTAATCAGATATTTTCGAAAAGGTTTGAGTTGAGTAAATAGGAAATTAAATTGATGAAATTGAATAATGTAAATAAAAACCTTGACTGAGAGTTGATTACATGGAAGCCCTATTCTTGATGGAACACTCTTAAGATTAATTGACAATTGAGAGTTATTTCGTTTAGTTATCATTTACTAAGTAAGGAAAGGTAAAACAAGTTGGAATACTGTTCTATCCACAAGTCCCAATCCACTCTTGGGAGGATTGGTGTCAGGAACTAGAGAGCAAACCAACAATAACCCAATTATAATCTTTCTCTTGAATCTTCCAACTCAAGGGTTCCTTTCAATCAACTCCCCATCAAGTTAGGGAACTACTCACTCATTGTAAAGGTAAAATTCATAGCATATGAAAAGGAATTAAAGAAAGACATTGTAAATAAAAATTAAAATAGTCAATTAAAAATAAAAAATGATCCTTGTATTAAATAATCCTAAAAATATTCCAATGGTAAAATTAAGGAAAGCAAAGAACATGGAAGAGTAAACCAAGTAAAGAAAACGAACTAGAATGATGAAATCTTGATGAGGTAATAACTCTTCTCAATATCCCAATGCAAAAAAGCTAGAGAAACTAAAATCCTAAGAACTATCAATGTCTAGAGAGTAAAAAACCTAGGGGAGGAGTAAAACTAGATCTAAAAACTAAAACTTGTGTAGAATGAATGTTATCTTTGGTTTCTGCATGTTCTCTGGCTCTAGTCTGCTGTTCTGGGCCGAAAACTGGGTCAAAATACGGTCCAAAATCGCCCCCAGCGAATCCTGCAGATTATGCAGATCGCGCATGTCACGCGATCGCGTCATCCATGCGGACGCGTCATTCGCGCTTTTCCTCGCCACGCATTCGCGTCGTCCACGCCTCCGCATCGCTCGTGCTTTTCCAGTCCGTGCGGTCGCGTGAGCCATGCGGCCGCGTCACTGCGATTTCTCCTCTTTCGCGCGGTCGCATGAGCCATGCGGCCGCGTCACTTCTCGCTGGTTATCTCCTCAATTTCTTGTGTTCCTCCCATTTTTGCTAGCTTCCTTTCCAATCTCCAACTCATTCATGCTCTATAAAGCCTGAAACGCTTAACACATAGATCACGGCATCGAATGGAAAAAAGGAGAATTAAAATGCATAATTAAAAGTCTCTAGGAAGCAGTTTTCAATCATGTAATAATTTCAGGAAGGAAATATAAATGCATGCTAAATTAATGAATAAGTGGGTAAGGATCATGATGAAATCACACAATTAAACACAATATAAACCATAAAATAGTGGTTTATCAATACACAACACCCAATTCTCAAACCAAATATTGGCAAACCCAATTTCCCCACACTTAATTCGTGAGCACTGTCACTAGTCTAAGCTAACTAAGGATTCAAATTAAGGACATTATTATTTTCCGCTTAGAGTTAATGATGTGCTAAAATAAAGAACAAATGGGGTAAAATAGGCTCAACATTGGTTTGCAAAGGATAATAAAAGGGTAAGGCCGTATGGGTATGTAAGCTCAGTGAAACAAAGGCCTCAATCATATAAGTGCATGCATACATCAAATAATAGAAATATATAATTAAGCAAGACAAAGATCACAATTTTAGAGAGAACAACACACACCAAAAAAATAAAATATTGGTTGATAAGATGCAACCAATCAAGTAGGCTCAAAATCTCACTGGTTTTGTGTGTTCGAGCTCTAAAACCATGTTCCAAATTAAAATTTCTTCAAACAAGTTTATCAAAAATTTTAATTAAAATTAGTGAAATGCTATAAAAAGTTTCTTGAAAAAGCATTCGTTACTTCAACCAAGCAGTGGTAGAATAGTAACCCAGAAACAAAGGTAGAGAAGAGGAAAAGAAGAGGAAAAAAAGAAAAATAACCCAGAAACAAAGGTAGAGAACAAATAAAATATGGTTGGGTTAATGCCAAATGATGAGGGTCTCAATTACATGGTAGCTACAACATGGAAGAGAGAAGACAGTAGAAGTAAACGGCATATCAATAGTGCAAAATTGCAACAAAGGGGAAGAGAGTGTGGGTAATGCAAGATAGTATAAGCTCATGTCAATGCAAAAGAAATACCGGTATTATAAAAATTAGCATTGACTTATGATTGATAACATCGAACAGTTTAAAACAAGTCACGAAGTACCAAAATAATTCAAGATGCACAGTTGAATAAAAAAATTTAATACCAATGGAAAAATAATAAATTTAGAAAAAAATAAAAATATGCACAAAATTAAAATGCAATGATTGAAAGTATGTAAATAAATTAAGTAAAATAGAATGAAAGTGAAGAAGGATGAGAAGTTAAAGAGATGAAGAAGAAAAGAAAGAAAGAAGGGAGGAGGAAAGGAGAGAAGATAGAATATGAGGGAGGGAAATTAAAAACGGGGCACGACGCGTACGCGTGCATCATGTGTACGCGTGAAAACTGAGTTGGCCGTTCGACGCGTAAGCGTCGCCCACGCGTACGCGTCGCCCACGCGTACGCGTGGGTGGTCTGAAAGTGAAATGATGCGTACACGTCAGGGACGCGTACGTGTGGGTGATTTTGTGCCTCTAGCACAGTACCAGCCCCAGACCATCATAACTCTCTGTTCAGTATGCTTTTATGCCGATTTTCATGCCCACGCGTACGCGTCGCTGACGCTTACGCGTGGGTTGAACTTTCTGCAGGGGACGCGTACGTGTGAGGTACGCATTTGCGTGGGGTGGCTTGTGCTTCACGCACCTCTCCCGCGCGTCTCTCACGCAACTCTCTGTCTAGTTGGGCAGGCACATACGACGCGTGCGCGTCGTTGACGCTTGCCCGTCGACCCCAATTTTTTTTTAATCTGAATGCAAAATGCAGAATACAGATGACTATGCAGAAATTATGAATGAAAATGAAAAAAATAAAATAAAACTAAGAACAAAAAGGAAAGAATATACCATGGTGGGTTGTCTCCCACCTAGCACTTTTAGTTAAAGTCCTTAAGTTGGACATTTGGTGAGTCCCTTGTTATGGCGGCTTGTGCTTGAACTCATCCAGGAATCTCCACCAATGTTTGTACTTCCAGTAACCTCCGGGGTCCCAAATTAGACGCATAAAGTCTTCAAGCAAGTTGAAACAAGTGACAAGGCCCCAAGAGTGTTGAATGTTAGAATGAATTCCGGGGTCCCAAACCTTGCTTTTGTACCCGTCTTTGTGCTGATCATCATTGTTCCAACCGGGTGGTAAGCAATCCGAATTCTCACTGAGGCATCCAAACAGCTTCCTAGACCCATACAATTGAGAATTATACCAACCCTTATACTTCAATTTGGAGCATGCAACTATATTGAACCTTGCAGGGCAACTCTTACCACTAACCATCTCCCTCTTACTCTAAAAGCCACAAAGAGCTCTAAGTTGCCCATCCATCTCAAGCAAAGCATATTCAAGTGGGCTAATTAAGCTTAGAGATGAAAGATTTACCCACTTGAATGAAGGAATGGACGGTGATGGCTTTGGGGGAGAGGTCTCCAACAACTTTGGCAAGGTGATTTCCAGCTCCATTCCCTTGAGCTCTTCCTTGACAACTTCCACCTCCTTGCAAGCTTCTTCAATTTCAACCTCTTCCTCTTGGTAGGTTTCTTCCAATTTGATCTCTTCTTCATTGTTCACCAAGGGCATGGGAGGTTGTGCTTCTTCTTCTTTAATCTCCATGTCAAGTCCAATGGAAGAGGGTTCAAATGTAGATAAGAATCCATCAACGATTGAATCCATCTCTTGATCATCCCCTTCAAAGTCTTCAACTATGATATACCTTGGAGGTTGTAAACCCTCCTCAACATCAAATTCAAACTCCTTAGAAGGGGGTTCTACGACTGGGCTTTCCCATGGATTTTCCGCATCTCCTAAGTCTTCAACCACTTCTTCCTCTTCAATAATTCTGGCTTCCTCCACTTATTCCAGTACAAAGTCATGCTCCTTACTGTCCACCAGAGTTTCTAGTGTCTCCTTCACGCTACGTTCTTCATTAGATTCTCCACATGAAGCCATGGGGGTTCCTTGAGTGTCCGAACGTCTGGAAGGTAATTGATTTATTACTTGCTCAAGTTGATGAAGGGTTGCATGAAATTGATCTACTGTTTCCTTGAGGCGAGCCTGTGATTCTTGGGTCGGTGGATATGGACATGGTGCATATGGAAGTGGTGGTTCTTGGGGGTAATTGGATTGGAATTGGGGTGGATAAAGGTTAGAGTCATATGGAGGTGAATGGTTGTAGATGGCTTGTGAGTATGGTGGATCAAAGCTATGTTAAGGAGGTAGTTCATTGGCATATGATGGAGCTTGCTGGTAACTACAAGGGGGTCCACCATATCTATCATCTTGGTACGCACCTCAGAATGGCTCTTGACCATAGTAATTTGGTGGAGGTGGTTTATCACGAAGGGGTCCCCCATGACTATTGTCTTGGCATGCATTGTAGAATGGTCGTTGTCTATGGTATCTTGGAAGGTGTTGTTGCCGAAAGGGTTGATCAGATACTCGTGGCTCCTTACATCTATGATTGTTTCGACCTTGATACATGTTCCTGTTATAGCTTCCATTCCTTTCAACAACATCAGAACCAAACTCAAAGCGACGGGGGTGAAAACTCATAGTAGCTAATAAAAATTTAAAAAACAAAAATAAAAACAAATAAACAAGCAAAATAAAATATTTACAATAACCAATAATAAGGCACACATTTGCAATTCCCCGGCAACGGCGCCATTTTAACGATCTGATTTTCTGTCGGTAAAGAATTCACAAATAAATTCCCGTTGTAAGTATAGTTTCTAAACCAACAAAGAATCCTTTCGTACAAAAATTTAGTTGTCACACGTAACAAACCCCTAATAAAATTGAAAATCGAAGTATTTAAACCTCGGGTCGTGTTCTCAAGGAATTGCAGGGAGGTGTGTTTATTATTGGTTATGGAGAAAGTATCTTTTTGGGTTTTTTAAGATAAGAAGCAACAATAGTAAATGGCAATGGAAACAAACTAACTATAAAAACTCTTGGCAAGGTATGAGAACTGAAAATCCCATCCTAGTTATCCTTATCAGGTGTGATGAGAATTGTTTATTGCTCCCACTTAGTTAACCGTTACTAAATAAAGGAAAGTCAAGTGGACTAATTAATCCGATTCCTCAAGTCCTAGTCAACTCCTATGGAAAGACTAGCTTTAGAGGGATCCAAATCAATCAGCAAATTCCAATTTTCAATCAACAGGTGAGTTTGATAACACAAGTGTCACCAATTACTCCACCAAAGCCAAAAGGAGAAAAATCCAAATTATTTATATTATAAATAGAAGAAAGCAATCATAAATCTAAAATACCTCAAATTGCATTTAAACATAAATTTAAATCTAACATGGGAAGGTTCATAAGCCAATTTGGCAACATAAGTAATTAACAAGTAAAAGCATTAGAGTAAATAAAAGTAGGAGAGAAACATAAATTAAAGAAATATTGAACCTGGATTGATGAAATAACCATACTCTAAGAGAAATCCTAATTGTAAAACCTAAGAGAGAGGAGAGAGCCTCTCTGTCTAGAAAACTACATCTAAAACCTAAAATTGTGAATTATTAATGTTATCTATGAATGGATGGATTCTCCCACTTTATAGCCTCTAATATGTGTTTTCTGGGCCAAAAATTGGGTCAAAAATAGCACAGAAATTTCCCCCAGCGATTTTTGATACGTACAGGTCGTTGCAAAGTCACGCGTGAGCATCGTCCACGTGTTCGCGCGGATTGAGTTTTTGCCAGGTCATGCGTGCACGTGATCCACGCGTGCGTGTCACCTATCTTCGGAGCAGCTATGAAAAATTATATATCGTTGCGAAGCCCCAGATGTTAGCTTTCCAACGCAACTGAAACCACCTCAATTGGATATTTGTAGCTCAAGTTATTGTCGAATTAGTAGCAAGAGGTCGGGCTGGACAGCTTTAGCAGTTCCTTCAATTTCTTGTATTCCTTCCACTTTTGCATGCTTCTTTTCCATCCTCTAAGTCATTCCTGCCTTATAAACTATTAAATCACTTAACACAAATATAACGGCATCGAATCATAATAAGAGAGGTTTAAACAAAGCAAATTTAAGACCAAAGAAACATGTTACCAATCATAGCATAAAATCAGGAAGGAAAATGTAAAACATGTGAATTCTACGAATAAGTGTGAGTTTAATGGATAAAATCCACTCAATTAAGTACAAGATGTACCATGAAATAGTGGTGCATCACAGGTGCGTGACATAGAGGAAATCAAGCACTCCATTGGATCTTCCAGAAGGAGTGGTGGCTGCCCTCACTAAAATGGATTCGTTCCCTTTAATCCTCTTTTGTTTATGTTATTTTCTGTTTTCCATGTATTTTGTTTTATTATCTATTTCTAGAGTATGATCATCTGTCTTTATGTCTTAAAGTTATGAAATATTCCATGTATCTCGCACCTAACTTAAAAGAAAATTATTTTATTGAAAAATAAGTAAGATGCATGAATTTCAAGTAATATATTAAGAATAGTTCAATTATTTGATGTGGTGGCATTGCTTTTGTTTTCTGAATGTATGAATGAATAGTGCATATTTGATATTGGAGTAAAGAATGTTGGCTCTTGAAAGAATTATGATAAAAGTGAAGTATTATTGGTAATATGAAAAATCCAAAATTTGATTCTTGAAGCAAGAAAAAGCAGAAAAAAGGCAATATATGCGAAAAAAAATATAGCAGAAAAAGAAATAAAAAGAAAAAAAAAGCGAAAAAAGCCAATAGCTCTTTAAATCAAAAGGCAAGAACAAAAAAAAACCAATAAGCTCTTTAAACCAAAAGGCAAGATCAATGATCCAAGGCTTTGAGCATCAATGGTTAAGAGGGCCTAAAAGAATTATCTTAGCATAAATAGTTCAAATGAGCTACTTCCCTAACTATATGCTTGTGGTGTAAAGGTGTCAAGTGAAAAGTTTGAGACTGAACAGTTAAAGTCGTGATCCAAAAACAAAGAGTGTCCTTAAGAACTCTAGACACCACTAGTTGGGGATTCTAACAAAGCTGAATCACAATCCGAAAGGGTTCACTCAGTTAAGTGTCTGTGGCATTTATGTATCCGGTGGTAATACTGGAGAACAAAGTGCTTAGGGTCACAGCCAAGACTCTAAAGAAGTTGTGTTCAAGAATCAAAAAGAACTAAACTAGGAGAGTCAATAATATCATCTGGATTCTAAATTCCTAAAGATGCCAATCATTCTGAGCTTCAAAGGAAAGTGAGATGCCAAAACTGTTCAAAAACAAAAAGCAACTAGTCCCGCTCATCTAATCGAAACTGAGTTTCATGGAGAACTCTGAGATTTATTGTATCCTTCTCTTCTTTTTATCCTACTTTGTTTTTGGTTTCTTGGGAACAAGCAACAGTTTAAGTTTGGTGTTTTGATGAGCGGATATTTTATACGCTTTTTGGTATTGTTTTCATATAGTTTTTGTTATGTTTTGTTTAAGTTTTATTATGTTTTCATAGGTTTTAGTGCAAAATTCACATTTTTTTATTCTACTTTGAGTTTGTGTGTTTTATGATAATTTAAGGTATTTTCTAGCTGAAATTGAGGAGCTTGAGCAGAAGTCTAATTCAGAAGCAGAGAAAAGACTGCAGATGCTGTCAAGATCTGACCTCCGTGCACTCGAAGGAGCTTTTCTGGAGCTAAAGAAGTCCAAATGACGCTCTCTCCACGGCTATGGAAAGCTAACATCCAGGGATTTCCATAAATATATAATAGTCTATACTTTGTTTCGGAAATGAAGGCCCAAAACTAGCGTTCAATGCCAGCCACCAGCCCTATTCCTGGCGTCCAGCGCCCACAAAGGAGCAACTGGAGTTCAACGCCCAAAAGGGGGTCCCTAGCCAGCGTCAACGCCCCTAAGGGACACTAGCACGTGGAAGACACTCAAGCTCAGCCCAAACACTCACCAAGTGGTCCCCAGAAGTGGATTTTCAAACAATCAACTTAGTTTAACTTATTTCTGTAATCCTTAGTTATCAGATTAGTATATATAGGAGAAGATCACCCTTGTTTAAGATCTTCAACCTCATCTTTGCCCCATTCAAACCTTTCATTATATTTTCTGCACAGCATGAGTCACTAAACCTCCTAGGTTAAGGTTAGGAGCTCTGCTGATTTTCATGGATTAATAAAAGCACAACTGTTCTATTCAATTCGTGTGTGACTTTATTCTAAGATGTATCTTCGTTCTTCAACCTTATGAATGAGATGAATCGTGACACTCATCCTCATTCTACATGGGTTCAATGTGAGTCCTTGACAGGAGATTACTGAACTATAAGCTTGATTATACATCTCTTAGACGGCTAATCTACGACTTCGTTGGGGACTTCTTGAAACACCAGTTCAGCCGAGGTATGGATTGATTAGAGTATTTGTGGTAGAGGCTAGAACCAAAGGTGCAGCATTCCCTGATCCAGAAGATTTGACCTTGTCTGTGGCATTTTGAGTAGGATCATCAAGGGGGATGAACTGTAGGAGCTTCACCCTCATTCAGATTGGACACACACTAAACCTGGCGTTCAGGCTGAGAGAGAAAAATTGGCGGCCATTGAACCGGCGTTGATCACTTATAGCCTACCATGGAAAGAACCACTCACAGTTGGAGAAAATAGTAAGAAACGTTGAACCAGAAGAATGAAGCATCTCCGAGGCCTCAACCATCTTCTTATCATTGAATTCACAACTACTGAGTAAATTTATCTTTATTTAGTCTTTATGCATTTTTCACAACATAACTCTTTTCTGATCACCTGACTAAGATCTACATGGTTTTCATAGCTTGATTCAAGCCAACAATCTCTGTGGGATCGACCCTGACTCACCTCAGGTATTACTTGGATGACCCAGTGCACTTGCTGGTTTAGTTGTGCGAGTTCTTATTTCGTGCACCACAATACATAAATGTGATTCTGCACAAGAAAGCTTCTAAAATAGAATAATTGCATCTTAAATTAATTATAACAAAATAAAAATTCAGCTAATACAAACTAAGCTCAAATCTACCTGTAGTTCACCAAATCTTAGCAATTTGCTACTTTATTGGCGAATGCGTGCATCACCAAAGTAACTAAGTTACTCATCTAAGCATGGATTGGATAGAGGCCTGTTTGAGCCAAAGCGGAAAAACCCTAATTAAATTAGAAATTGTAATATCGAACCCTAATTAAATTTAACACAGGCTAACGATTAATAATTCGGGATTTGGAACCCTAATTTCCTACATTAGAAAAAAATTAAAGCCTACCTATTGTGATGATGGAGCGTGAATTGAGCAGCGATGGATAGAGCTAAGGTGGCATGAGCAACAAATGAGCATGACGGGGAGCACAAGAAAGCAGTAGAGGAAAGAGAAGTAGAGGAGCAGATGCGATGAGAGCGATGGTGGAGGGAGCTTGTGCAAAAAGGGGAGCAGTAGAGAGATCCCATACGACGATGTGACGAAGGGAGCAGACATGACGAGACTAGTGACGGATGGAGCTCGTGTGACATGAGCGATGACAAAGATAGCTCGTGCGACGTGAGCAGTGGCAGCGTTAGCGGCGGAGGAAACTCGTGCAAAGGAAAAATCACATTTTCGATTGTGAGTGTGAGAGAGAGAGAGAGAGAGAGAGAGAGAGAGAGAGGAGTGTGTTTTGTGTGAATGGAGCTCGAGAGGGATTGTGTTTAAGTTAGGGTAACTCAAATTTGCGACAGATTTACTAATAGATTACAAACAGGTTTTCGGTCGGTGATAAGTTTAAAATTAAAATTTTAATTTTATCGACATAATTACCAATAGATCTCATAATTTTTCGGTAATTTTGTGGGAAAGTTTTTTTTTTTTACCGACAGAAAATCCATTGAAAATATGTGAATATTTTTTACAATAAACTTCTGCCTTCAAAATCCATCTGTAATCTCCTATTTTCTAGTAGTTTTATCACACTCTTAATTTGGATGAAATGCAACTATATGATCCTTTTAACCTTAGTGATGGAAAATATTACAACACGGATGACGGTGTAGAATTTCGAGTGGGCCACAGATTTAGGAGTAGAGATATTATTCTTATGGCAGCGAAGAACTACAGCATTCGAAGGACAAATGACAACCTGGTACTGTGTAGGAGGAGTTTGCTGTGGGGGCGGTGGAGGGGGGACTATCTAATAGGCTGGTGATGCACAGAAACTTGTCTCTCAACAATTTTCCTTCAGCAAGTATACCGAATTGTCGTCAAGTAAAAACTCACAATAGAGTGAGGTCGAATCCCACAGGGATTGATTGGTCAAGAAACTTTAATTAGAGGAATGTTCTAGTTGAGCGAAGCAGAATTTGATTTGAGATTTGCAGAAAATTAAATAGCGGGAAAGTAAATAGTAGAAAATATAAATTGCTGGAAATAAAGAGCTGAATGTAAATGGCGGAAAGTAAATTGCAGAATCTTAAATGGGAATGGGGAAGATGCTCATAAAAGTAAATTGCAGAAATTAAAGAGAATGGGTAAGATCAGAAATGGGAAATTCATTGGGCTTAGGAGATGTTGCATTCTCCGGATCAAGTTCACTTTCATCTCTTCCTCAATCAATGCGTTCATTGATCTCCTTGGCAATCTTAAGTGATTGAATTACAATTCCTTGTAATTCAATCTCTCAAATCTTGATCAATAGCCAATTCCTTGGTCAATTGCTCATGAGAAGAGATGAGGTATGGTCACTGATTATACCACATGCATTCCCAAATCAAGTGTTGGTAGAATTATAGTCACCATATCCATCCAACCCCAATTTGGTCCAACATGAGAAAGCATTTCTAGCATGATATCTTCATTCCTCTTCCAAGGTTCAGAAGAGATCTAAGTATGAATAGCTTCTTTTCCAAGATAACTACCCAATTGGATGAAGATTGAAAACTTTCTAGTAAAATCAAGAGAAAAGATAGAAGAAGAATAATGAAAACTAATATTGATCCATCAAATTACAACAGAGCTCCCTAACCCAATGAAAGGGGTTTAGTTGTTCATAGCTCTGGAAATCGAAAACAAAGATGGAAAATACATTATGAAAAGTAAAACTAGAAGTGCAGAAAAAGTAAAATTATACAGAGAGTAGTTCTCCAATTTCCAACTCCCCACAAAAGCTCCTTTCTAATTCAAAACTACCCCTATATATACTACTCTTCTGATCTTCTAGTTGGTTCTTCAAGTCTTGGATATGGGCCTTTGGATCTTGAGTTTGAAGCAGTTATCCTCTTCAGTGGGCTTAGCTTTACTTGCAGAGAGAAAGTGTGAAGTAGGCAGGGTGTTTAGCTCAGGACGTTAGTGGCGTTAACGTTAAGTGAGAGTGTGGGTTCGAGAACGTTAGTGACAATCACCTTTTTCACTAACGTTCCTAACCCAGGGATGATCCACGTTAACTTCAACGTTAGTGGCACCAACGTGACCACTAACGTTGCCTCTTGGTCCTTCGCATACGTTATTGGGACTCATCTTTTCCAATAACGTTAAGAGTCCTCCCTTCCCCCTACGTTAGAGTCCACGTTAACTTAGTTAACGTGGCTCTTAACGTAGGCTTGCCAATCCTTCAAGAACGTTAGTGACACTTACCTTTGTCACTAACGTTCCAAGATGCCCCTACTTCCCACGTTAGAGTCCACGTTAACTAGGTTAATGTGGCTTCTAACGTGGTGTTGATAGCCATCTCCAACGTTAGTGACACAGGTGAGTATCACTAACGTTGGCTCATCATCTCCTTTATCCATGTTAGCTTCCACGTTAACTAAGTTAACGTTGGAGCTAACGTTGCTCATAGTGGCTTGTGGTGGTACATCCCAACGTTAGTGACAAAGGTAAGTGTCACTAACGTTGGCGATCACTTGCTTTCTCCACGTTAGCTTCCACGTTAACTAAGTTAACGTGGCAACTAACGTGGCTTATTGTGGCTTGGCCAACGTTAGTGACAAAGGTGAGTGTCACTAACGTTGGCTTCTCTTTTGCTTCCCAACGTTAGAGTCCACGTTAACTGAGTTAACGTGGCTCTTAGCGTGGCCACTTATGAGCTTGGTCCAACGTTAGTGACAAAGGTGAGTGTCACTAACGTTGGCCTTATTTCTTTCTTCCACGTTAGAGTTCACGTTAACTTAGTTAACGTGACTCTTAACGTGGGCTATTATGGCTCTCGAGGACGTTATTGGCGATTACTTTTCTCATTAACGTTGTAAGCTAGCTCCCATTCCACGTTAGTGGTCATGTTAGTTAGACTAACGTGGCTGCTAACGTGGTTCTTCCTTGCTTCCTTTGTCCTAAAATTAAACAATAAAGTGCATCAAAGTTCTAATCCAAGTCATGAGACATGCATCATCCAATTTGTCATATAATTCATGCAAAATTCTTATGAAATCATGTAAAGTGCACCATGTTTGCTTGAATCAAGATGTAAGTGAAATTTTACCCAAAACTTGCTTATTTCCTAAGAAAATGCATGAAACTACCCTAAAATAGTAAAGAAAAGGTCAGTGAAACTGGCCAAAATGCCCTGGCATCACAACACCAAACTTAAAGCTTGCTTGTCCCTAAGCAAGTACTGGAATAAGAGAATGATGAATTGAATGCTAAGAGGAATGAGTCATTATTGTGGAAGTCATGTCATTGGTTTTATGGTGGTTTCATGCATAGCAACTTAGGTTCATTCCTTCACTGGCTTTCAAACCTTTATCATGTCCTAGAATACTCACTTGATTGCATCCCATGAGACTTTTATTCATTGATCCTTTTTGTTATTTCAGGGCTTGTTTGTGTTCTTAGACTAGGTGCTCTGTGAGGGGGAGACTCTTTAAGATAAGCTTTCAGCCAGTACTCCCGAACCAGTTGGTTCAAGGTGCTAGGTGTTAAGACACCCCTAAGGACTTACTCCCTCAAGTCTCTTTCCCCCATACATACACACCACAGGCACATGGTTTGTTATTTTCTTTCTTGAGACCTTGGTGTCCAGCACCTCTTTGGGTTACTAAGCCTTCTGTAGCAAAGGTTACTCTTGATAGTGGACTTTCAGCTGATAATCCTGGGTTAGTTAACCCAAGTTACCAAGTGATAAGGCACCCCTAAGAGCTTATTCATCCAAGTAAATCCCTTACACAGGAACACCACAGACACTTCCCTCAAGATTCAAACCCTTGGTGCCTAGCCTTATTTCTTACTCTTTTTCTTTTATTCTTAACTTTCATTTTTCTTTCCCTTTTCTTTTATTGGGATCTTGTTATTTGGCTAGTCTCATGGGGTGTGTTTCAAGCATATGATTCAGGACAGATAGTTGCCTTCCCACCTTATTGGTGAACTAACTTAGCTAATCTATTATCACACCATAAAATTAGGAACTTACTCCACAACTTGAACTCCCCTCTGGTCTTTGATAACACACATTCTCTTTTTATTTGATTAAAAAGGAGACAAGCATACAAGTAGGCAAGGTGAAGATGTAGCAGGTATCGTGGACAGCACACATATGACAAAAGCAAAACAAACATTAAACTACAATGATTTAAACTAATGAGTAACTATTAATCAAGGTCCTTCAGACTTCCAATTCTTAGCATTTCAAGTATATGGAGTTAAGTAACAACACAACCTTCGGGTGATGGTTTCTAGCTGTCCCCTTGTTATCCTCATCCATAATTTTTTCTCCTTCACTTCCTTGGATGATGGTGCACCATTTCCTCAGAAGGTTCCTGCAAAGTTATTAGAAGTTGCTTGTTCTCAAAACACTTGAGAAATAGTTAGCTCGCATGTATGCTTGTGAATTTCTGAACTTAATTTGGTGTGTGAACACCAGACTTAGTTCCTTGCCTAGTAGACAGATTGCATACTTGCAGAGAGCCTCATAGGTTATTACTAACACAAACAACTATTGACTAAAGACTAAACTCCTGCTAAGTGGTTCCCTTGATTGGTTGGAGCTAGCAGTTGGCCATTGGAGTGTAGTGTGATTCTAATTAATATCTTTGGTGGAACACCAAACTTAGAATCACACTTTCACTCTTGGATTTGTTTTGGTGTGGAACACCAAACTTAGCTCCTCGCAATATAGGGGAAACAACTTGTGATCTTTATTGAAATGACAATGAAAAAAGAAACTACCTCAAGTTGGGTTGCCTCCCAACAAAGCGCTCTTTTAGCGTCGCTAGCTCGACGATTCCTCCATTACTTGAGAAGATACTTCACTTTGGGGTTTTCCCCCATGTTGCCCATATAGTGTTTGAGCCTTTGTCCGTTCTGATGCATGGAAAACTTATCTCGCAACAATTTTCCTTCGGCAAGTGTACCGAATTTGTCGTCAAGTAAAAACTCACAATACAGTGAGGTTGAATCCCACAAGGATTGATTGATCAAGCAACTTTAATTAGAGGAATGTTCTAGTTGAGCGAATCCAGGATTTGAGTTTAGAATTGCAGAAAATAAAATGGCGGGAAGGTAAATGACAGAAAAAGTAAATGCTAGAATTAAAGAACTGAAAGTAAATGACTGAAGTAAATTGCAGAATTGTAAATGGGAATGGGGGAATTGCTCATAAAAGTAAGTGACAGAAAATAAAGAGAATGGGTAAGATCATAAATGGGGAGTTCATTGGGCTCAGGAGATGTTGCATTCTCCGGATCAATTTCATTTTCATCTCTTCCTCAATCAATGCACTCATTGATCTCCTTGGCAATCTTAAGTGATTGAATTACAATTTCTTGTAATTCAATCTCTCAAATCTTGATCAATAGCCAATTCCTTGGTCAATTGCTCATGAGAAGAGATGAAGTATGGTCACTGATTATACCACATGCAAACCCAATTTGGTCCAGCATGAGAAAGCATTTCTAGCTTGATCTCTTCATTCCTCTTTCAAGGTTCAGAAGAGATCCAAGTATGAATAGCTTCTTTTCCAAGATAACTACCCAATTGGATGAAGATCGAAAGCTTTCAAGTAAAATCAAGAGAAAAGATAGAAGAAGAATAATGAAAACTAGTATTGATCCATCAAATTACAACAGAGCTCCCTAACCCAATGAAAGGGGTTTAGTTGTTCATAGCTCTGGAAAATGAAAACAAAGATGGAGAATACATAATGAAACTAGAAGTGCAGAGAAAGTAAATACAGAGAGTAATTCTATGCCCAGGGGTTCCCTATATTTTCCAACTCTCGATTAATTCAAAGCTACTCCTATATATACTACTCTTCTACTCTTCTAGTTGGTTCTTCAAGTCTTGGGTCTGGGCCTTTGGATCTTGAGTTTGAAGCAGTTATCTTCTTCATTAGGCTTGGCTTTACTTGCAGAGAGAAATTGTGAAGTGGGCAGAGACTTTTGCTCAGGACGTTAGTGGTGTTAACGTTCAGTGAAAATATGGGTTCGAGAATGTTAGTGACATTCAACTTTTTCACTAACGTTCCTTACCCAAGTAAGAGCCACGTTAACCTCAACGTTAGTGGCACAAACGTTGCCACCAATGTTGCCTCTTTGTCCTTCGCGCACGTTATTGGGAATCAACTTTCCCAATAACGTTGAGAAGCCTCCCTCTTCCCAACGTTAGAGTCCACGTTAACTTAGTTAACATGGCTCTTTTAACGTAGGCTTGCCAACCTTCGAGAACGTTAGTGACACTTAACATTGTCACTAACGTTCCAATGTGCCCCTTAGCTCCCACGTTAGAGTCCACGTTAACTAGGTTAACGTGGCTTCTAACGTGGCTTATGCTAGCCATCTCCAACGTTAGTGACAAAGTTGAGTGTCACTAACATTGGTTCAATATTCCCTTATCCACGTTAGCTTCCACGTTAACTAAGTTAACGTGGGAGTTAACGTGGCTCATGGTGGCATGTGTGGGCTCCTTCCAACGTTAGTGACAATGTTGGGTGTCACTAACGTTGGTGTCACCTCCCTTCCTCACGTTAGCTTCCACGTTAACTAGGTTAACGTGGGAGTTAACGTGGCCTAGAGTGACTTGGCCAACGTTAGTGGTAATGTTGAATGTCACTAACGTTGGCTTCCCCTCTTTCTTCTTAACGTTAGAGGCCACGTTAACTAAGTTAATGTGGACTCTAACGTGGCCACTTATAGCTTGGTCCAACGTTAGTGATAATGTTAAGTGTCACTAACGTTGGCTCCATTTCCTTTCTTCCACGTTAGAGTTCACGTTAACTTAGTTAACGTGACTCTTATCGTGGACAATGATGGCTTCGAGAGCGTTATTGGCAATCACTTTTCTCTTTAACTTTGCAAGTTACTCCCATTCCACGTTAGTGTTAACGTTAGTGTAACTAACGTAGCCACTAATGTGGTTCTTCTTTGCTTCCTTTGTCCTGAAATCAAGCAATAAAGTGCATCAAAGTTCTAGTCCAAGTCATGGGAAATGCAACATCCAATTTGTCCTTAAATTCATGCAAAATCCTCATGAAATCATGTAAAGTGCACAATGTATGCTTGAATCAAGGTGTAAGTGAACATCTACCCAAAACTAGCTTATTTCCTAAGAAAATGCATGAAACTACCCTAAAAACAGTAAAGAAAAGGTCAGTGAAACTGGCCAAAATGCCCTGGCATCACAACACCAAACTTAAAGCTTTCTTGTCCCTAAGCAAGTACTGGAACAAGAGAATGATGAATGGAATGCCAAGAGAAATGAGTCATTCTTGTGGAAGTCATGTCCCTAGTTTTATGGTGGTTTCATGCATAGCAACTTAGGTTCATTCCTGGCTTTCAGACCTTTATCATGTCCTAGAATACTCACTGTGATTTCATCCCATGAGACTTTTATTCATTGATCATTTTGTTGTTATTTCAGGGCTTATTATTGTTCTTAGGGCTAAGTGTTCTGTGAGGGGGCAACTCTTTAAAATAAGCTTTCATCCAACACTCCTGAACTAGTTGGTTCAAGGTGCTAGGTGTTGAAGCACCCCTAAGGACTTACTTGCTCAAGTCTCTCCCCCATACATACACACCACAGGCATATAGTTTATTTATTTTCTTTTCTTGAGACCTTGGTGTCCAGCACCTCTTTGGGTTACTAAATGCTCTGTAGTGAGGGTTACTCTTGATAGTGGACTTTCAGCTGATAATCCCGAGTTAGTTAACCCAAGTTACCAAGTGATAAGGCACCCCTAAGAGCTTATTCATCCAAGTAGATCCCTCACACAGGAACACCACAGACACATGCCTCAAGATTAAAAACCATTGGTGCCTAGCCTTATTGCTTGTTCTTTTTTCTTTTATTCATCAACTTTGATTGTTCTTTCCCTTTTTCTTGTTAGGATTTTCTTATTTAGCTAGTCTCATGAGGTGTATCTCAAGCATAGTATTCATGACAGATAGTTGTCCTCCCACCTTATGGTTGAACTAACTTAGCTAACTTATGATTATACCATAAACTCATGAACTTACTCCATAGTATGAACTCTTCTCTGGTCTTTAAAAACACTCATTCTCTTTTCATTCGATTCAAAGGGACAGGTATACAAATAAGCAAAGTCAAGATGCAATGACATAGAGACTAGCACACAGAGACCTTCTTCAACACCAAAAACTTAAAAGACAGAATTGAAAAAGGTTCCAACTATGAGTAACTATTAATCAAAAGTGCATTCGGACTTCCAATTTTTAACAATTCTGAGTATAATGGAATTGAGTGACAATACAACCTTCGGGTGATGATTTCTAGTTGCCCTCTTTCTTTGTCATCATCCTAGTCCCTGCTACTTCACTTCCTTGGGTGAAGGTGCACTATTTCCTCCTAAGATTCCTGCAAAGTTATTGGAAGTTGCTTGTTCCCAAAGCACTTGAGACATAGTTAGCTTGCATGTGTGCTTGTGGCTTTTGAACTTAATTTGGTGTGTGAACACCAAACTTAGTTCCTTGCCCAGTACAAAACATTGCACATATGCAGAGAACCTCATATCTTGTTGTTAATACAACAATTATTACTAAAGTCTAACTCATCTAAGTGGTTTCCCTTGATTGGTTGGAGCTAGCAATGTGTTTTGGGAGTGGGGTGTAATTCTAACTAATGTCTTTGGTGGAACACCAAACTTAGAATCACACTCTCACTCTTGACTTGTTTTGGTGTAGAACACCAAAATTAGCTCCTCGCAATACAGGAGGAAACAACTTGTGATCCTTATTGAAATACAGATGAAAAGGAAACTACCTGAGGTTGGGTTGCCTCCCAACAGAGCGCTCTTTTATCGTCGCTAGCTCGACAGTTCCTCCTTTACTTGAGATGGTAATTTACTCTGGGGTTTTCCCCCATGTTGCCCAGATAATGCTTAAGTCTTTGTCCGTTCACTGTGAAAGTCCTCTCTGAATCTTCATCCATGATTTCGATGTGTCCATATGGTGAAACTTTTGTGACAAGAAAAGGTCCGGACCACCTTGATTCGAAACTCCTGGGTGCAAGATGCAGGTCATGTCTTCTCTTTGCCTTCTCTTTATACATCTTGGTATTTTCATGGGCTTGTGACCTGAATTCCTCCATCTCTTGTAGCTGCAAGATCCTCTTTGCACCAGCCGCAATGCTGTCAAAATTTACTATCTTGATAGCCCAGAGAGCTTTGTGTTCCAGCTCCAGTGGTAAATGACAAGCTTTCACATACACTAGTTGATATGGGGACATTCCAAGTTGTGTTTTGAATGCTGTTCTGTATGCCCAAAGAGCATCATCCAGCTTCTTCGACCAATCCTTTCTTGATGCGCCCACAGTCTTTTCCAGAATCCTCTTGAGCTCTCTATTGGATATCTCAGTTTGTCCACTTGTTTGGGGATGGTAAGGTGTGGCTACCTTGTGTTTTACCCCATATCGTAGGAGAAGAGCTTCTAGTGGTCTGTTACAAAAATGGCTCCCTCCATCACTGATAAGTGCTCATGGGACTCCAAACCGGCTAAAGATATTCTTCCTGAGGAAGTTCATGACTACCCTATTATCATTCGTTGGGGTTGTAATAGCCTTTACCCATTTGAAAACATAATCGACTGCTACCAAGATGTATTTGTTTGCATATGAGTTTGGGAATGGTCTCATGAAATCGATTCCCCACACATCAAACAATTCTAGTTCCAAGATGAAATTTTGTGGCATCTCATTTCTTTTGGGCAAGTTTCCAGATCTTTGGCATTCATTGCAGCTTTTTACTAGTTCTTTGGCATCCTTGAAAAGGGTAGGCCAAAAGAATCCGCTTTGTAACACCTTAGCTGCAGTTCTATCTCCTCCAAAGTGGCCTCCATAGCATGAGCCGTGGCAATTCCATAGGACCTCTTGTCCTTCTTCTTCCGAAACACATCTTCTAAGGATTCCATCTGAACACTTCTTAAATAGATATGGCTCATCCCAGACAAAGTACTTTGCATCATTCATGAGCTTCCTTTTTTGATGTTTATTGATCTCTGGAGGCAATGCCCCAGTTGCCTTGAAGTTTGCAATGTCTGCGAACCATGGTGCTTTGTGAACTAGCATTAACTGCTCATCAGGGAAGAACTCGTTCACACTTGTATCAGGTGTTCCACCTTTATCATGAGGAATCCTGGATAGGTGATCTGCTACCTTGTTCTCCACTCCTTTCTTGTCTCTGATCTCAATATTAAATTCCTGCAACAATAAGATCCATCTTATTAGTCTTGGTTTTGATTCTTGCTTGGAAAACAAATATTTAAGTGCTGTGTGATCTGTAAAAACAATCACTTTAGCACCAATGAGATATGATCTAAACTTGTCAAATGCAAAAACTATTACCAGCAACTCCTTTTCAGTAGTGGTATAATTTCTTTGAGTATCATTAAGGACTTTGCTCGCATAGTATATCACATGGACTAAGTTATCTTTCCTCTGTCCCAACACTGCCCCAACTGCAAAATCAGATGCATCACACATCAATTCAAATGGTAAATTCCAATCAGGTGGGGAAATGATAGGAGCAGAGGATAGCCTCATTTTCAAAATTTCAAAGGCTAACATGCATGTTTCATCAAAGATAAATGGTGTATCTGATACAAGGAGATTGCTTAAGGGCTTGGCTATCTTTGAAAAATCTTTAATAAACCTTCTGTAAAAACCAGCATGTCCTAAAAAGCTCCTAATTACCCTGACATCACTGGGTGGAGGCAGTTTTTCAATAAGTTCTACTTTGGCTTTGTCAACCTCAATGCCTTGGTTAGAAACTTTGTGACCAAGGACTATTCCTCCTGTCACCATAAAGTGACATTTCTCCCAGTTCAAGACTAGATTGGTCTCTTGGCATCTTTTCAATACCAAGGCGAGGTGATGTAGGCAGCTAGGAAAGGAATCTCCGAATACCGAGAAATCATCCATAAAAACTTCAATGAATTTTTCTATCATATCTGAAAAGATAGAAAGCATGCAGCGTTGGAAAGTCGCAGGTGCATTACATAGCCCAAATGGCATGCCCCTGTAGGCAAACACTCCATATGGGCAAGTGAATGAGGTTTTCTCTTGATCTCTGGGATCAACCACTATTTGGTTATATCCTGAATAACCGTCGAGAAAATAATAATAAGCGTGCCTTGCGAGTCTTTCCAACATCTGATCCATGAATGGAAAGGGGAAATGATCTTTTCGCGTAGCCTCGTTGAGCTTCCTGTAGTCTATGCACATCCGCCATCCTGTGACTGTCCTTGTAGGAATTAGTTCGTTCTTCTCATTGGGAACCACGGTAATTCCTTCCTTTTTTGGGACGACATGCACGGGGCTAACCCAGGGGCTGTTTGAGATTGGGTAAATTACCCCCCTTGCCATAACTTCATAACTTCCTTCTGTACTACTTCCTTCATGATTGGGTTCAGCCTCCTTTGGGATTGAATGGATGGTTTGGCATCATCTTCCAGCAGTATCTTGTGCATACATATGGCCGAACTTATCCCCTTCAAGTCAGCAAGAGTCCAACAAATGGCATCTTTGTGATTTCACAATACTTTGAGCAGTTCATCCTCTTGATCTTGGCTGAGGCATGAGCTTATAATTACTGGGTAATTTTCATCTTCTCCTAAGTATGCATATTTGAGATAGAGTGGCAATGCTTTGAGTTCAAGTTTGGGTGCTTCTGACTTTTCGTTCTCTTCCTTTGGTGCACCTTGTATTTGAATCTCTACTGTTGCAACCTCTTCACTAAACGTAGGTTCCTCCTCTATTATACCTTCAGGTTCTTCTTCTTCAAAGTTTTCCTGCACTGCGTCTTCAAGTGAGTCCAACCTCATACACTCTCCCATTTGCTCTGGTGGGTAACTCATGGCTTTGAACACATTGATCGTCATCTTTTCATTGTGTAATCTCAGGGTGAGATCTCCTTTTTGTACATCAATGACAGCTCTAGCAGTGGCCAAGAATGGCCTTCCCATGATGATGGAAGCCTTGGCTTCCTCCTGCATATCCAGTACTACAAAGTCTGTTGGGAAGATAAAATCTCCCACTTTCACCAGCAAATCTTCTACGACGCCATGCGGGAACTTGAACGATCGGTCTGCCAATTGTAAGGCCATCTTTGTTGGTTTATCTTCCTCAATCTTCATCTTTCTCATCATGGCTACCGACATCAAATTGATGCTGGCTCCCAAGTCACAAAGAGCCTTTTCCACTGTGATTTCCCCTATAATACAAGGGATCTGAAAACTCCCGGGATCCTTCAATTTCTGAGGTAGTTTGTGCTGAATGATAGCACTACATTCTTTGGTTAGTATCACAGTCTCGTTGTTCTTCCAGCTTCTCTTCTTAGTCATGAGCTCCTTCAAGAACTTGGCGTAGAGTGGCATTTGTTCTATTGCTTCAGCAAAGGGTATGTTGATTTGCAGTTTCTTGAAGATTTCCAAAAATCTCGAAAACTGATTGCCATCCCCTTTCTTCTTTAATTGCTGAGGGTATGGAACTCTTGGGGCATCTGGCTTCAGCACTCCTTCCCCTTTTTGTGAACTCAGATTAGGAACTTGAGCTCCATCCTGCTCTTCTTCCTCTTTATCTGATTCCTTTTCTTGTGGTTTCTGGGGGATTTTCTTCAGTTCCTTCCTACTCCTAAGAGTGATAGCCTGGCACTCCTCCCTTCGTGTTAAGCTAGTCTTGCTGCGAAGGTTGTGGCTTGGAATTTGCTTGAATAAGTAGCCAATTTGTGTCTCTAGTTTCTTGATGGCAGCATCCTGATTCTGCATATTGGACATCACCTCTTCTCGGAACGCTTTACTATCTTGAATCTCTTTGCCTATGCCTTCAAGTAGATTCTTAATCCTTGAGATTCTTTCATCAAATGATGATAGGTCAGGCTGAGGAGGGTTATTCTGGCCTTGATATGAATGTGGAGAGCTGTTGTCATGTGGGTGTTGATATGGTCTAGATGTGAAATGTTGGGTGGCTGTATTGTTTGGATTTGGGCGTCTTTGATCAAGGCTTTGGTCTTGTTGATTTCCCCACCCAAAGTTCCGGTGGTTCCTCCATCCAGGGTTGTAGGTCTTGGAGTATGGATCATGGTTTTGCCTAGGTGAATTCCCAATGTAGTTGGCTTGCTCCTGACTACCCTCTGCTTCTTCATTCACTCCTTCTTGGGTTGTTGATGAAGTGGAGATTGCTGCTACTTGGTTCCTCCCCATCTTCTTGGTAAGGTCAGCTAGCTGCTGGGTAATGAGCTTGTTTTGGGCCAGCAGAGCATCTACATTGTTTAGCTCCATTACTCCTCTTGTGTTCCCTCGTTCGGAGGCATAGAAGTAGTCGTTCTCTGCTACTGTTTCAATTACATCTATGGCCTCCTCAATGGTCTTCTTCTTGTTCAAAGATCCTCCAGATGAATGGTCTACTGCCTTCTTTGACTCATAGGAAAGCCCTTCATAGAAAATGTGCAGCTGCACCCATTCATTGAACATATTTGGTGGGCATCTCCTTGTTAGGTCTTTAAACCTCTCCCATGCTTCATATAGAGTCTCACCATCTTGTTGCCTGAAAGTTTGGACCTCAGCTCTCAGCCTATTGATTCGTTGAGGAGGGTAAAATCTTGCTAAGAATTTGTTCACCACATCTTCCCAAGTTGTCAAGCTCTCCCTTGGGAAAGACTCCAGCCACTTGGCTGCCTTATCCTTGAGTGAGAATGAAAATAAGATCAGTCTATAGGCGTCAGGATGAACACCATTAGACTTCACTGTGTCACATATTCTCAGGAAGGTGGTTAGATGTTGATTGGGGTCCTCTTGGACACTTCCTCCGAATGAACAGTTGTTCTGAACAAGGGTGATGAGCTGTGGTTTTAGTTCAAAATTGTTGGCATGGATGGTTGGCTTTTGAATGCTACTTCCACAGTTTCCTGGGTTTGGATTGATGTAAGAGCCTAAAACTCTTCTATCCTCCCCAGCATGATTTGCTCGACCTCTTCCGCCATGGTTGTGAGCTTCTTCTTCACGATGGTTCTCCATGTTTTCTTCCATGTTTGGTTCAAAGTATTCCTCCTCTTCTTCAGCACCAACTACACGTTTTTCTCTTGCCTCCCTTCTTAGTCTAAGGAAGGTTCTCTCAGGTTCAGAATCAAAGGAAGTTGAAGCCCCGCTTCTTCTCCCTGTCATACAACCAACAAGTACAAGCAAAGAGAATAGGTGCAGAAAGTATATCTGTCAGAATTATTACTAGTGTGAGTGATGCAATATATCAAACAGTTAGTGGGTTAGTGAGATGAATGGAATAACAAAGAAAAAGTGGGGGGAAGGGAACAAATTAACTAAAACAGGAAGTAAATGACTCAAACAGAAAATTAAATCAAACAAAAATAAAATGCTCAATCTAGTTATCCTCCAATCTAATCATTGTTGATGCACAATCAATCCCCGGCAACGGCGCCATAAACTTGATACACGGAAAACTTATCTCGCAACAATTTTCCTTCGGCAAGTGTACCGAATTTGTCGTCAAGTAAAAACTCACAATAGAGTGAGGTCAAAACCCACAAGGATTGATTGATCAAGCAACTTTAATTAGAGGAATATTCTAGTTGAGCGAATCCAGAATTTGAGCTTAGAATTGCAGAAAATAAAATGGCGGGAAGTAAATGACAGAAAAAGTAAATGCTAGAATGAAAGAACTGAAAGTAAATGACTGAAGTAAATTGCAGAATTGTAAATGGGAATGGGGAAATCGCTCATAAAAATAAGTGACAGAAAATAAAGAGAATGGGTAAGATCAGAAATGGGGAGTTCATTGGGCTCAGGAGATGTTGCATTCTCCGTATCAATTTCATTTTCATCTCTTTCTCAATCAATGCACTCATTGATCTCCTTAGCAATCTTAAGTGATTGAATTACAATTTCTTGTAATTCAATCTCTCAAATCTTGATCAATAGCCAATTCCTTGGTCAATTGCTCATGAGAAGAGATAAAGTATGGTCACTGATTATACCACATGCATTTCCCAAATCAAGTGTTGAGAGGATTATAGTCACATATCCATCCAAACCCAATTTGGTCCAGCATGAGAAAGCATTTCTAGCTTGATCTCTTCATTCCTCTTTCAAGGTTCAGAAGAGATCCAAGTATGAATAGCTTCTTTTCCAAGATAACTACCCAATTGGATGAAGATCGAAAGCTTTCAAGTAAAATCAAGAGAAAAAATAGAAGAAGAATAATGAAAACTAGTATTGATCCATCAAATTAAAACAGAGCTCCCTAACCCAATGAAAGGGGTTTAGTTGCTCATAGCTCTGGAAAATGAAAACAAAGATGGAGAATACATAATGAAACTAGAAGTGCAGAGAAAGTAAATACAGAGAGTAATTCTATGCCCAGGGGTTCCCTATATTTTCCAACTCTCGATTAATTCAAAGCTACTCCTATATATACTACTCTTCTACTCTTCTAGTTGGTTCTTCAAGTCTTGGGTCTGGGCCTTTGGATCTTGAGTTTGAAGCAGTTATCTTCTTCATTGGGCTTGGCTTTACCTGCAGAGAGACATTGTGAAGTGGGCAGAGAATTTTGCTCAGGACGTTAGTGGTGTTAATGTTCAGTGAAAATATGGGTTCGAGAACGTTAGTGACATTCAACTTTTTCACTAACGTTCCTTACCCAAGTAAGAGCCACATTAACCTCAACGTTAGTGGCACAAACGTTGCCACTAACGTTTCCTCTTTGTCCTTCGCGCACGTTATTGGGACTCAACTTTCCCAATAACATTGAGAAGCCTCCCCCTTCCCAACGTTAGAGTCCACGTTAACTTAGTTAACGTGGCTCTTTTAATGTAGGCTTGCCAACCTTCGAGAACGTTAGTGACACTTAACATTGTCACTAACGTTCCAATGTGCCCCTTAGCTCCCACGTTAGAGTCCACGTTAACTAGGTTAACGTGGCTTCTAACGTGGCTTATGCTAGCCATCTCTAACGTTAGTGACAAAGTTGAGTGTCACTAACGTTGGTTCAACATTCCCTTATCCACGTTAGCTTCCACGTTAACTAAGTTAACGTGGGAGTTAACGTGGCTCATGGTGGCATGTGTGGGCTCCTTCCAACGTTAGCGACAATGTTGGGTGTCACTAACGTTGGCGTCACCTCCCTTCCTCACGTTAGCTTCCACGTTAACTAGGTTAACATGGGAGTTAACGTGGCCTAGAGTGACTTGGCCAACGTTAGTGGTAAAGTTGAATGTCACTAACGTTGGCTTCTCCCCTTTCTTCTTAACGTTAGAGGCCACGTTAACTAAGTTAACGTGGACTCGAACGTGGCCACTTATAGCTTGGTCCAACGTTAGTGATAATGTTAAGTGTCACTAACGTTGGCTCCATTTCCTTTCTTCCACGTTAGAGTTCACGTTAACTTAGTTAACGTGACTCTTATCGTGGGCAATGATGGCTTTGAGAGCGTTATTGGCAATCATTTTTCTCATTAACTTTGCAAGTTACTCCCATTCCACGTTAGTGTTAACGTTAGTGTAACTAACGTAGCCACTAATGTGGTTCTTCTTTGCTTCCTTTGTCCTGAAATCAAGCAATAAAGTACATCAAAGTTCTAGTCCAAGTCATGGGAAATGCAACATCCAATTTGTCCTTAAATTCATGCAAAATCCTCATGAAATCATGTAAAGTGCACAATGTATGCTTGAATCAAGATGTAAGTGAATATCTACCCAAAACTAGCTTATTTCCTAAGGAAATGCATGAAACTACCCTAAAAACAGTAAAGAAAAGGTTAGTGAAACTGGCCAAAATGCCCTGGCATCACGTTCACAGTGAAAGTCCTCTCCGAACTCTCATCCATGATTTCTATGTGTCCATATGGCGAGACTTTTGTGACAAGAAAGGGTCCTGACCACCTTGATTTGAGTTTTCCTGGGAACAGTCTAAATTTGGAGTTGTAGAGGAGTACTTGCTGCCCCTTTGCGAAACTCCTGGGTGCCAGATGGAAGTCACGTCTCCTCTTCGCCTTTTCTTTATAAATCTTGGCATTTTCATAAGCTTCAGATCTGAATTCCTCCATCTCTTGCAGCTGCAAAATCCTCCTTGCACCAGCAGCAATGCTGTCAAAATTTAGTATCTTTAGAGCCCAGAGGGCTTTGTGTTCCAGCTCCAGTGGTAAGTGACAAGCTTTCCCATACACCAGTTGATATGGGGACATCGCGAGTGGTGTTTTGAATGCTGTTCTATATGCCCAAAGAGTATCATCCAGCTTCTTCGACCAATCCTTTCTTGATGCTCCTACAGTCTTTTCCAAAATCCTTTTTAGCTCTCTGTTAGATATCTCAGTCTGCCCACTTGTTTGGGGGTGGTAAGGCGTGGCAACCTTGTGTTTCACTCCGTATCGTAGGAGAAGAGCTTCTAGTGGTTTGTTACAAAAGTGGCTCCCTCCATCACTGATGAGTGCTCGTGGGACTCCAAACCGGCTAAAGATATTCTTCCTGAGGAAGTTCATGACCACCTTGTTATCATTTGTTGGGGTTGCAATAGCCTCCACCCACTTGGAAACGTAGTCCACTGCCACCAAAATGTACTTGTTTGAATATGAGGTTGGGAATGGTCCCATGAAATCAATTCCCCATACATCAAACAGTTCCAGCTCTAAGATGAAATTTTGTGGCATCTCATTTCTTCTAGGCAAGTTTCCAGCTCTTTGGCATTCATTGCAGTTCTTTACTAGTTCCTTGCCATCCTTGAAAAGGGTGGGCCAAAAGAATCCGCTTTGTAACACCTTGGCTGCAGTTCTGTCCCCTCCAAAATGGCCTCCATAGCACGAGCCGTGGCAATTCCACAGGACCTTTCGTCCTTCTTCTTCTGAAACACATCTTCTCAGGATTCTATCTGAACACTTCTTGAAGAGATATGGCTCATCCTAGACAAAATATTTTGCATCATTTATGAGTTTTCTTTTTTGATGTTTGTTTATCTCTAGAGGTAGAGCCCCAGTTGTCTTGAAGTTGGCAATGTCTGCAAACCATGGTGCTTTGTGAACTGTCATCAACTGCTCATCAGGAAAGAGCTCATTTACACTTGTATCATGTGCTCCACCTTTATCATGAGGGATTCTGGATAGGTGATCTGCTACCTTGTTCTCTACTCCTTTCTTGTCTCTAATTTCAATGTTGGACTCCTGCAATAATAAGATCCACCTTATTAGTCTTGGTTTTGATTCTTGCTTGGTAAACAAATATTTAAGTGTTGTGTGATCTGTGAAAACAATCACTTTAGCACCAATGAGGTATGATCTAAACTTGTCAAATGCAAATACTATTGCTAGCAACTCCTTTTCAGTAGTAGTATAATTTCTTTGAGTGTCATTGAGGACTTTGCTAGCATAGTAGATCACATGGACTAAGTTATCTTTCCTCTGCCCTAACACGGCCCCAACTGCAAAATCAGATGCATCACACATCAATTCAAAAGGTAAGTTCCAATCAGGTGGGGAAATGATAGGGGCAGAGGACAGCCTCTGTTTCAAATTTTTGAATGCTAGCATGCATTTTTCATCGAAGACAAACGGTGTATCAGATACAAGGAGATTGCTTAAGGGCTTGGCTATCATTGAAAAATCTTTAATAAACCTCCTGTAAAAGCCAGCATGCCCTAAAAAACTCCTATTGCCTTGACATCACTGGGTGGGGGAAGCTTTTCAATAAGTTCCACCTTAGCTCTGTCAACCTCAATCCCTTGGTTAGAAACCTTATGGCCAAGGACTATTCCTTCAGTTACCATAAAGTGACATTTCTCCCAGTTCAGGACCAAATTGGTCTCTTGGCACCTTTTCAATACCAAGGCTAGGTGATTTAAGCAACTAGAAAAGGAATCTCTGAATACCAAAAAATCATCCATAAAGACTTCAATGAATTTCTCTATCATATCCGAGAAGATAGATAGCATGCAGCGTTGGAAAGTTGCAGGCGCATTCCATAGCCCAAATGGCATGCGCCTGTAAGCAAACACTCCATATGGGCAAGTAAATGAAGTTTTCTCTTGGTCTCTAGGATCAACCACTATTTGGTTATATTCTGAATAACCGTCGAGAAAACAATAGTATGAGTGTCCTGCGAGTCTTTCCAACATCTGATCCATGAATGGAAGGGGAAAATGATCTTTTCGTGTAGCTTCATTTAGTTTTCTGTAGTCTATGCACATCCGCCATCCTGTGACGGTCCTGGTGGGGATTAGTTCATTCCTCTCATTGGGAACTACAGCGATTCCTCCCTTTTTCGGAACAACATGCACGGGGCTGACCCAGGGACTGTCTGAGATCGGGTAGATTACCCCTCCCTGCCATAACTTCATAACTTCCTTCTGTACCACTTCCTTCATGATTGGGTTCAGCCTCCTTTGGGATTGAATGGATGGTTTGGCATCATCTTCCAACAGTATTTTATGCATGCATATGACCGAACTGATCCCTTTTAGGTCAGCTAGGGTCCATCCAATGGCATCTTTATGCCTTCGCAACACTTGGAGCAGTTCACTCTCTTGATCTTGGCTGAGGGATGAGTTTATGATCACTGGGTAGCTTTCATTCTCACCTAAGTATGCATATTTGAGAGTGGGTGGCAGTGCTTTGAGTTCAAGTTTGGGTGCTTCTAACTTTTCATTCTCTTCCTTTGGTGCACCTTGTATATGAATCTCTGCTGTTGCAACCTCTTCACTAGACGTTGACTCCTCCTCTGTTAACCTTTCAGGTTCTTCTTCTTCAAAGCTCTCCTGCACTGCATCTTCCAGTGAGTCCAACCTCATACATTCTCCCAATTATTTTGGTGGGTAACTCATGGCCTTGAACACATTGAATGTCATCTTTTCATTGTGTAATCTTAAGGTGAGGTCACCTTTTTGGACATCAATGACAGCTCCAGCAGTAGCTAAGAACGGTCTTCCCAGGATGGTAGAGGCCTTGGCTTCCTCCTGCATGTCCAACACCACAAAGTCTGCTGGGCAGATGAAATCCCCCACCTTCACCAGCAAATCTTCCACTACACCATGAGGGAACTTGAACGATCGGTCTGCCAGTTATAGAGCCATTTTTGTTGGCTTAGCCTCCTCGATTTTCATTTTTCTCATCATAGCTACTGACATCAGATTTATGCTGGCTCCTAAGTCACATAGAGCCTTCTCCACTGTGATTTCCCCTATAATACAAGGGATATGGAAACTCCCAGGATCCTTCAATTTTTGGGGTAGTTTATGCTGAATGATAGCACTACATTCTTCTGTCAGTATCACAGTTTCGTTGCTCTTCCAACTTCTCTTCTTAGTCATCAATTCCTTCAAGAACTTGGCATAGAGCGGCATTTGCTCTATTGCTTCAGCAAAGGGTATGTTAATCTGTAATTTTTTGAAGATTTCTAAAAATCTGGAGAACTGGCTGTCATCCCCCTTCTTCTTCAGTTGTTGAGGATATGGGACTTTGGGAACATATGGCTTCAGGTCTCCTTCCTTTTGATGTGAGTTGGAGGTGGGGACTTGAACTTCATCTTGTTCCTCCTTCTGTCCAACCGAATCTTTCTCTTGTGGTTGCTTGGAAGTCTCCTTCAATTCCTTTCCACTTCTGAGGGTGATAGCCTGACACTCCTCCCTTTGGTTTGAGTCTGTATCGCTGCGAGGGTTGTGGCTGGAAATTTGCTTGAATAGGTATCCAATTTGTGTCTCAAGTTTCTTGATGGCAGCATCTTGATTCTGCATATTGGACTGCACTTCTTCTCGGAATGCCTTACTGTCTTGAATCTCTTTGCATATGCCCTCAAGTAGGGTCACAATTCTGGAGAGTCTATCTTCAGATGATGGTGAGTTGAGAGTGAATGGGTGAGTTGGGTTATTTTGGTTTTGGTATGGATGTGGAGAGGTGTTGTTAGGGTGGTGTTGATATGATCTCTATGTGGAATGTTGGTGAGCTGCATGGTTGTTGGGGTTGTGACGTCTCTGATCTTGGCTTTGATCTTGTTGATTTCCCCACCCAAAGTTTGGGTGATTCCTCCAACCAAGGTTATAGGTCTTGGAGTATGGATCATGGGTCTGCCTGGGTGAGTTTCCAATGTAGTTGGCTTGTTCTTGCTCATCCTCTGCCTCTGCATTCACTCCCTATTGGGTTACTGATGAGGTGGTGATTACTGCTACTTGGTTCCTCTCCATCTTCTTGGTGAGGTCAGCCAGCTGCTTGGTGATAAGCTTGTTTTGGGCCAGCAGTGCATCCACATTGTTTAGCTCCATCACTCCTCTAGTGTTGCCTCTTTCAGAAGCATAGAAATAGTCATTCTCTGCTACAGTCTCAATGACATCTATGGCTTCTTCAATGGTCTTCTTCTTGTTCAGAGATCCCCCTGATGAGTGGTCTACTGCCTTCTTTGATTCATAAGAAAGACCTTCATAGAAAATGTGCAGCTGCACCCATTCGTTGAACATATCTGGTGGACACCTTCTTGTCAGGTCCTTAAACCTCTCTCATGCTTCATATAGAGTCTCACCATCTTGCTGCCTGAAGGTTTGCACCTCAGCTCTCAGCCTGTTGATCCGTTGAGGAGGATAGAAACTTGCCAAAAACTTGTTCACCACCTCTTTCCAGGTTGCTAAACTCTCCTTTGGAAAGGATTCCAGCCATTTAGATGCCTTGTCCTTGAGTGAGAAAGGGAACAGAAGTAGTCTATAGGTGTCAGGATGAACACCATTAGACTTCACAGTATCACATATCCTCAAGAAGGTGGTTAGATGTTGATTGGGGTCTTCTTGGACACCTCCTCCGAATGAACAATTGTTCTGAACAAGGGTGATGAGCTGTGGCTTTAGTTCAAAGTTGTTGGCATGTATGGTTGGCCTTTTGATGCTGCTTCCACAATTTCCTGGGTTTGGGTTGATGTAAGAACCCAGAACCCCTCTCTCTTGCCCAGCCTGATGTGCTGGACCTTCTCGGTCATGGTTGTGAGCCTCTTCTTCATGATGGTTCTCCATATTCTCGTCCATATCTGGTTCAAAGTACTCCTCCTCTTCCTCAGCACCAACTACTCTCTTTCCTATTGCTTCCCTCCTTAATCTAAGGAAGGTTCTCTCAGGTTCAGAATCAAAGAAAGTTGAAGCCCCACTTCTTCTCCCTGTCATACAACCAACAAGGCACAAGCAAGGAAATAGATGCAGAAAGTAATTTCTACAGAAATGCTGTTAGTGTGAGTGATGCAATATATCAAATAGTTAGTGGGTTAGTGGGCTTAATTGTAAACAACTAAGAAAATGGGTAGGAGGAAGGGAAGAAAATAACTGAATAGAAAGTAAATTACTCAAATGAACTGAAATCAAACAAAAGAAAAAAAATGCTCAATCTAGTTATCCTCTAATTTAATCATTGTTGATACAAAATCAATCCCCGACAACGGCGCCATAAACTTGATGCATGAAAACTTGTCTCTCAATAATTTTCCTTCGGCAAGTATACCGAATTGTCGTCAAGTAAAAACTCACAATAGAGTGAGGTCGAATCCCACAAGGATTGATCGGTCAAGCAACTTTAATTAGAGGAATGCTCTAGTTGAGCGAAGCAGAATTTGATTTGAGATTTGCAGAAAATTAAATAGCGGGAAAGTAAATAGCAGAAAATGTAAATTGCTGGAAATAAAGAGCTGAATGTAAATGGCAGAAAGTAAATTGCAGAATCTTAAATGTGAATGGGGAAGATGCTCATAAAAGTAAATTGTAGAAATTAAAGAGTATGGGTAAGATCAGAAATGGGGAATTCATTGGGCTTAGGAGATGTTGCATTCTCCGGATCAAGTTCATTTTCATCTCTTTCTCAATTAATGCGTTCATTGATCTCCTTGGCAATCTTAAGTGATCGAATTATAATTCCTTGTAATTCAATCTCTCAAATCTTGATCAATAGCCAATTCCTTGGTCAATTGCTCATGAGAAGAGATGAGGTATGGTCACTGATTATACCATATGCATTCCCAAATCAAGTGTTGGTAGAATTATAGTCACCATATCCATCCAACCCCAATTTGGTCCAACATGAGAAAGCATTTCTAGCATGATCTCTTCATTCCTCTTCTAAGGTTCAGAAGAGATCCAAGTATGAATAGCTTCTTTTCCAAGATAACTACCCAATTGGATGAAGATTGAAAGCTTTCTAGTAAAATCAAGAGAAAAGATAGAAGAAGAATAATGAAAACTAATATTGATCCATCAAATTACAACAGAGCTCCCTAACCCAATGAAAGGGTTTAGTTATTCATAGCTCTGGAAATCGAAAACAAAGATGGAAAATACATTATGAAAAGTAAAACTAGAAGTGCAAAGAAAGTAAAATTATACAGAGAGTAGTTCTCCAATTTCCAACTCCCCAAAAAAGCTCCTTTCTAATTCAAAACTACCCCTATATATACTACTCTTCTGATCTTCTAGTCGGTTCTTCAAGTCTTGGATATGGGCCTTTGGATCTTGAGTTTGAAGCAGTTATCCTCTTCAGTGGTCTTAGCTTTACCTGCAGAGAGAAAGTGTGATGTAGGCAGGGTGTTTAGCTCAGGACGTTAGTGGCGTTAACGTTAAGTGAGAGTGTGGGTTCGAGAACGTTAGTGACAATCACCTTTTTCACTAACGTTCCTAACCCAGGGATGATCCACGTTAACTTCAACGTTAGTGGCACCAACGTGACCACAAACGTTGCCTCTTGGTCCTTTGCACACGTTATTGGGACTCATCTTTTCCAATAACGTTGAGAGTCCTCCCTTCCCCCTACGTTAGAGTCCACGTTAACTTAGTTAATGTGGCTCTTAACGTAGGCTTGCCAATCTTTCGAGAACGTTAGTGACACTTACCTTTGTCACTAACATTCCAAGATGCCCCTACTTCCCACGTTAGAGTCTACGTTAACTAGGTTAACGTGGCTTCTAACGTGGTGTTGATAGCCATCTCCAACGTTAGTGACAAAGGTGAGTGTCACTAACGTTGGCTCATCATCTCCTTTATCCACGTTAGCTTCCACGTTAACTAAGTTAACGTTGGAGCTAACGTTGCTCATAGTAGCTTGTGGTGGTTCATCCCAACGTTAGTGACAAAGGTAAGTGTCACTAACGTTGCGATCACTTGCTTTTTCCACGTTAGCTTCCACATTAACTAAGTTAACGTGGCAACTAACGTGGCTTATTGTGGCTCGGCCAACGTTAGTGACAAAGGTGAGTGTCACTAACGTTGGCTTCTCTTTTTCTTCCTAATGTTAGAGTCCACGTTAATTGAGTTAACGTGGCTCTTAACGTGACCACTTATGAGCTTGGTCCAACGTTAGTGACAAAGGTGAGTGTCACTAACGTTGGCCTTATTTCTTTCTTCCACGTTAGAGTTCACGTTAATTTAGTTAACGTGACTCTTAACGTGGTCTATTATGGCTTTCGAGGACGTTATTGGCGATTATTTTTCTCATTAACATTGCAAGCTAGCTCCCATTCTACGTTAGTGGTCACGTTAGTTAGACTAACGTGGCTGCAAGCATGGTTCTTCCTTGCTTCCTTTGTCCTGAATTTAAACAATAAAGTGCATCAAAGTTCTAATCCAAGTCATGAGACATGCATCATCCAATTTGTCATATAATTCATGCAAAATTCTCATGAAATCATGTAAAGTGCACCATGTTTGCTTGAATCAAGATGTAAGTGAAATTTTACCCAAAACTTGCTTATTTCCTAAGAAAATGCATGAAACTACCCTAAAACATTAAAGAAAAGGTCAGTGAAACTGGCCAAAATGCCCTGGCATCAGCTGGTGGCAGGATCAGCTGACAACCTAGAGGAGGAGGGACCAAGTGGGTAATAAGGTTGCAGGTTTGGCTGGTATAGTCCTAGAGATGGGACCAGCGGATATACTAGAGGAGTTTGTGTCTCCTCACATGTCCAAAAACCATGCATATAGTCCCACTGTGGTTGAGTCTATTGTTACACAACAGGAGCCGTAGATTGCCCATGTTTGTAAGGTCCTATCGGTGAGGTATATGTGGAGACCCAAATTGTAGATGGCTGGCCACCCTGCTGAGTCAACTGATCTCTCCTAAAATGATATTGATCTACTAGGTCGTCCATGACATCTATCGGTGCATGCATATTGATAAACCACTATTTTATGGTTTATCTTGTGCTTAATTGAGTGGATTTTATCCACTATTCTCACACTTATTCATAGAATTCGCATGTTTTACATTTTCCTTCCTAATTCTGTGCTATGATTGAAAACATGCTTCTTTGGCCTTAAATTACTAATTTTAATCCTCTCTTATTACCATTCGATACCGTGATATATGTGTTAAGTGATTTCAGGGTTTATAGGGCAGGAGTGGCTTAGAGGATGGAAAGGAAGCATGCAAAAGTGGAAGGAATATAAGAAATTGAAGGAATTGCTAAGCTATCCAACCTGACCTCTTCGTACTAAATCGATCATAACTTGAGCTACAGAGGTCCAAATGAGGCGGTTCTAGTTGCATTAGAAAGCTAACATCCGGGGCTTTAAAATGATATATAATTTGCCATAGTTGCCTGAAAGATGCAGAAGATTGATGGTTTAGAGGTTATAAAAACTCTCGTTGTGAGTATAGTTACTAAACCAAGCAATCAACCTTTCTTACAAACGTGTTGGTTGTCACAAGTAACAAACCCCTTTAAAAATTGTTAACCAAGTATTCAAACTTCGGGTCATCTTCTCAAGGAACTGCGAGGACGTGTGTTCTTATTATTGGCTATAAAGGTTGTAATCGGGGTTTAGAAGGTGAGAAGCAAGTAATTTAAATGACGAGTGAATTAAATGGCAAGTAAAAATAAATAATAACTGTAAAACAACTTTTGGCAAGATAAGGGAAATTAGAAGTCCAACTTAGTTACCCTTCTCAACAATAATGAAAGTTGTATCTTAATTCCACTTGGTCAACCTTTACCGGAGCAAAGGAAAGTCAAGGGACTGATTAAATTGACCTTTGAATCCTAATTATTTCCTAAGAAAAGGTTGGGATTATTTAAGTTCAGTTCAATCAGCAAGATAACGATTATCAATTGTGTTGAGTTTAATAACTGTTGAGTTACTAAATTCTTAACCAGAACCAAAAAGGGGAAAAAAGTAAATTGCTGAAATAATAAAAGTATCCTTAGATGGGAAGCAATGGTAACTTAAATCAAAAAGAACAATCATAGACTGAAAATACCTCAAATAATCATTAATTCAAATAGGAATCTGTAACATGGAATAATTCATAAATTATAATAATCAATTCAAATGTTGGAATAAATAATTGTAGAATTAAAATAAAAGAACAATTAAACCTGGATCCAGAGTTACTCTTAAAACAAGAAGAAATCCTAAATCCTAAAAGAGAGAGAGAGAAGATCTCCCTCTCAACTAAATCTAAATCATTGAAAGGTGAAAAATATGCGAGCTCCCTTTGAATGGAAGCATTTCCACACTTTATAACCTCTGGTCTATGTTGTCTGTACTTGGATCTGGGCCAAAAAGGGCTTCAGAATTCGCTGGGGGCGTATTCTGTAATTTCTAGTGCATGGCCTCTGTCACGCGTCCGCGTGGGTCACGCGGTCGCGTCATTCGGAGCTTTTCCTTGCCACGCGGTCGCGTCAGTCATGCGACCGCGTCATGTGTATTCTGCTTGAGGCGCACGGTCACGTCAGGCATGCGGCCGCGTTGCTGCTGATTCGTGCTTGGCACGCGATCGCGTCATCCATGCGATCGCGTGGACACCAGTTTCTTTAAAGCTCCGTTTTGCTTCCTCCTTCCATTCTAGTATGTTTCCTTTTTCATCCTTTAAGTCATTCTGCCTTTAGAAAATCTGAAACTACTCAACACACTAATCACGGCATCGAATGAAAATAAAGGTAATTAAAATAATTAATTTTTAAAGCTTAGAAAACATGTTTTTCATTACATGACATAATAAGGAAGGGAAAGTAAAACTATACAATTAATGTGAATAAGTAGGTGAAGAGTTGAATAAATCACTCTAATTAAGCACAAAAGAACTCATGAAATATGGGTTTATCAACCTCCCCACACTTAAACACTAGCATGTCCTCATGCTAAATCCAAGGTAAATAATTAAGGTTAAAGTGATGAAATGTTATGAAATTCAACCTATGCTAAATGCATCTACCCAATGAGTCATGCAATTTCTAATTCATCCACTCATATATAAAGCTTACATGTAGCTAAGTTAATTCACATTCTCAAGGAGTTATGTATATATATATAACCAACCCTTAAATAATAAAGTACTTTAGCAAATGAGATGGGAAAGAAAACATTGTACAAACTTGCAAAATAATTAGTAAATTTTGAGCACAGATATATGTTGATGAGTTATTGAACCCTCACTGGATTTTGTGTTTACTCTCTAGTCACTCAGTGTTTATTGGGTTTATTCACTCTATTTTTTCTTTTTATTCTTAATTTCTACAGCTTTGTTTTTCATCTAACCAATCAATAATTATAGAATATAGTCATACCAAAAAGTCTTGAGGTCTTAATTAAGGTTGTAATGTGGTCAAGGTAAAGGTAAGGATTTATGTATAGGGTCAAGTGAGCTAATAAGCAAATCCTTAATTAGACTAAGATCTCACCTAACATACATATTCAGCAAGATAAAACTTCTTTACCTATTTTCCCATAATTTTCCACTTAATGTTACATGCTCATGTTTCACTTTTTATTATTATTTTTTTTATCCCATGTGCATTGTTTTTATTTTGCATTGGGGAATTTCTTTTGTATCCCCTTTTATTTAAATGCTGAAAAAAATTAACTTTTTTTTTAATGCACATGATAATTGAATCATTTAGATTTTTTCATGAGCATGCTTCCCAAATTTTATTTTATTCCTTTTAACTTCTCTACCTTTTGTTTCTATCATCCATGTTCCCAAAAGGTTTCCCACATTTAACTCTATTTATAATTTTCTATCTTAAGCTAACCAAGGATTCACTTGGGATTTTATTTTGTTTTTCTGCTTAAGGCTAGTAATTTGGCTAAATAGAATAAAGGGATTTTGAAAGGCTCAAGGGGGCTAACAAGGGTAATGTAAAAGGTAGGCTAATTTGGGGTGAGTGAGCTAAAATCAAATGATGGCCTCAATCATTCTCTTGGTATGTATCTATTCTATATTCTATAATTGGACATATAGATTAAAGCAAAGTAAAGAACATCAGAATAAAAAGAAATGTGACACACAGAAATGAAATTATGGTTTGAATGCAACCATACAATTTAAGCTCAAGACTCACAGGCTGTGTGTTCTCTAACTCAAGCATCATATATCATTCATATATTGTATGCAGGTTTAGTTAAAAATTCCCATTATTCTCTTGAAAAAATTATTTAGGGTAGCTTTTAAAGTTTTAATGTTCCTCCTTGATGAAATGTTGTCAACTAACATGTAATGCTATATATACAAGGTGTGGGTTGTTTTGATTCTGTTAAAGTTTCTAGTTTACTTCCTTTTTATATTTTTCTATTTAAACTATACTATCTTATGCTAAAAAGGGTAAACTATACTAATTAATCCACTAATAAATCAGAATTGCAAACTAAACTAAATAACTAAAATAATCTAAATGGCTAAAGATGCAAAATGCAGCACATAGAGTAAAATACACAAGTAGCAATGTATAAGTACTCAGAAAATAACAATAAAAAAAAAAGAGAAAAATACAGAAAAATATCCAAAATAAAAGAAAAAGTATGTAGTGGTTCACCAAAATAAACGCCAGAGATGGCGACCTCCCCACACTTAAAATGAAGCATCGTCCTCGATGCTCAATCAAGCCTGGTGTGAAGGAGTGTCATCAATGGTAGGGATGGTAGTTGGGGTCTCCGTGATGGTGGTGGGCTGAGGGTCTGGTGGAGGTGGTACAGACTGGAGCGGGATCTCCGGATCTGCAGCCTCTATCTGGGGCATAACCTCCTGATGCGGGGAAGCCTGCTCTGTGGCTGCCTGCTGATGAGTCTCCGTCTGGGAATGAGGCTCCTCCTCATGCTCATCCTCCTCCTCGTGCTCATCCTCTGATGGCTCTGAAGGGGTGTCGGGCTCGGAGGGGATGTCGGCGCCCTGTCTGATCATCAGCTTCAGATGGGAATAGCGTCGCCTGCTGCGGCACTCTAATCTCTCATACCGGCGCTTGTTACGGCGCTCCATCTGATCAAGCTGGCGGAATAGACGGTGCACGAGGCGATAGACCGGCTCAGAGGCGGGTGGAGGTGCAGTGGTGGCAGCAGGGGCAGCTGGGGCAGCTGTGGATGAAGAGGGTCCAGCAGACGGAGGGGCTGTCTCATCAGTAGCAGTGACAGGTGGTGGTCTGTAGCCCAAAGCAAGGAAGTTCCTGCTGTGTGGGATGATCTTCCTACAGTCCGCTGCTGGTGGTCTCTCATCGGCATCCTCCCAAGGCATATCAGCCTGACGGCCTAGCCGTGTAACCAGGTAAGGAAAGGGGAGGGTGCCTCGTACGTGGGCCCTGGCCATATAATGCCGGATAAAACGAGGTAAGTATATGTCCTTACCCTCCAGCACACACCAAAGGAGGGTGATCATGGTAGCCGGGATCTCCTTCTCGTGAGTACTCGGCATCACAAAATTACTCAAGATCTGATGCCATAGCCGAGCCTCATCATTTAAGTACACTCTCTTGATCCCTCTAGGCATAGTGGTGTTCTGACCCATCTCCCAAGGAACAGCAGGGTCGAGAGCTATCCGTGCCTTTACGGCATCCCAGTCAAACTGCATCTGGCCCATGTCCTCCTCAGCCTGTGCAAAACCATCTGGCTGATCGGACTTGGCTGGGAGCTGGAGAATGGTCTCTATGGCTTCCTCTGTGACCAGAATTTGCTTTCCCCTCAGGTTCACTGCATCTAGGGTAGTAAGGTAGTAGTTGCAATAGAATTCCCGGACCCAAGATGCATTGACCTCTGTCAGTGGTCTCTCCAGAAAGTACCAGTCCCTTTGCTTGATTTGCTCAGTAGTGTACTGCTGGAGGGCTTCTGGAATCTTCAAGGTACGTTCCAGGTATAGATTTCTGAAGTTTGCAAAAGCCGGGTACTTCAGTTCACAGTACCGGTTTGCAAATTTTATAGGATCATTTGCAGGTAGCAGCTGGTTAGCTTTCTCCTGCGGTGTGAAGTTCTTCTCCTGCCATGAGGTATCGTGCATTAGAGAAATGATGGACTGGGAGGAATCTCCTCTCTTGCGCTTGCCAGTGGCCTTGCCTTTACCTTTCCTGTGTGAGGCAGACATCCTGAAAAACAGAAAATCAGGAATGGATAAAAAAATAGGAAAGCAAATAAGCAATTAAACAAAGGAAACTCAAAGCGGTAGGGGAGAAATAGAATAAGGAAAATGAGTAATTGAAATGTGATTGAATTTATGTTAAATGGAAAAAAATAAGCAATATGCCATGGTTAGAAAGTTAGAGGAAAGTGAAAATAATCAGAAAAGAGACCAAAAGGGTTAGTATGGTTAGGATTTGAAAAAGAAATTAGTAATTTAAAATTAGTGAGTTAGGAAGGTAAGTGGCATAGAAAAATTCCATGTAACAAGGATTCACAGGTAAGAATAGAAGTACTCATAATTGAACAAGCAGTTTATGAACCAGGAAATCAAAAAGGATGAGAAAGTCTGCCATAGCATGCATGTAAAGGTTTGGGTAAAGCAAAGTAAAACAGATTTCAGAAATGCCAAACCAAAACATGAATGAAAATAATTTAAAAAAATTTGGGCAGCATTTCGGCTAAAATTGGATTGTCCCGGAAAATAAACAGCAATTTAATCAGTTCATATGAATTAAAAAAAATCAAGCCGCATGTACATAGATATAAAATAAACATAAAAACTCAATGTAAACAGCAGCAACATACAAGAAAGCAGCATATGAATCATGATTATAGCAGCAACAGATTTGCACATAGGGTAAAACAGAAGTAAGAACAGTGCAACTAAACAGACCTAGATCCACTAACCACAGCCTAAGCTACCTAACAACCTAAAAATCTACTACAACATGCAAGTCTAACTATCCTAATTATGAACATAAATGGAATAAAAAACACAGAAAAGTGACGAACAGATAAAAAAAATAGTTGCGTGTTGCGGAACCTGGTAAGCGGAAGGGGTGGAACAGGGAAGAAGGTGGCTACGGCGGCGTCCGGCGCGGTGGTGGTGCACGGCGACGCGGTTGTGGCGGCGGAGGGGGTTGGTGTCGGAGAAAGGGTTTAGGTGGTGGGTGGTGGTTGGAGGGAGAGGATAGGGGTGGGAGGTGGGGGTTGGGGTTGCTGGCTGAAGGGGTGGGGCGCGGTGGATGGCCGGCAGTGGTGGGCGGTGGTGGCGGCGAGCAGCGGTGAAAAGGGGAGGAGAGAGGAAGAAGGAAGGAGAGAGTAGGGGAGGGGGTTGTACGGCGGCGGTGGCGGGTCGGCGGCGGCGTCTGGGTGATGGTGCGGTGGCGGCTGGAAGGTGGTGGGTGGTGGTTGGAGGGAGAGGAGGAAGAGAAGGGGAAGAAGGTTGGGGGTGAGGGCTGCGCGACTGATAGGGTTCGCGGGGTGGGGGGTTATATTTTCGAATCCATGCGGCCGCGTGGGGCACGCGGTCGCGTGGTTGGGACGAGAATGGGAGTGACGCGATCGCGTGGGGTGCAGGATCGCATGCAAGGGGGAAAGAAGGGTGACGCGATCGCATGGGTCGCGCGATCGCGTCGCTGGAAGTCGTGCTAAACGCACAACTCCAGCGCCGTTTTAGTGCAACTCTCTGTCTCCTTTTGGGGCGATGTGCAATCCATGCGACGCGATCGCGTCGCTCATGCGGTCGCGTGGGATTGGTATTGGGTAAGTGACGCGATCGCCTGGGGCATGCGATCGCGTGGGCTAATTTGTGCGAAATGCACAAGGGCCGCACGATTCCAGCCCAACTTTCTGTTCGTTGGATCCTTACGCTGATATATATATCACACGGCCGCGTGGGTCACGCGGTCGCATGGGTGATGTTTTTCGCGATATGACGCGATCGCATGGGGCATGCGATCGCGTCGTGCAATCACTTTTTTTTTTAGACTGAAAAGTGCAGAATGCAATGACTATCATGGATGCTTATGCATGATTCCAGGTTTAATAAATTAAAATGAAAAAGGAAAATTGAAAGCAATTAACAAGAAATAAATTGAAAAAGAAGCGACCATACCATGGTGGGTTGTCTCCCACCTAGCACTTTTAGTTAAAGTCCTTAAGTTGGACATTGGAAGAGTATCCTGTTATGGTGGCTTATGTTTAAATTCGTCCAAAAATCTTCACCAGTGCTTGGAATGCCAATAGCCTCCGGGGTCCCAAACTAGGCATGTAAAGTTTTTGAGCAGCTTCAAACAGATATTCAGCCTCCCGGGATGACGAATGTCAGAACATAATCCATGATCCCAAGCTGTGTTTTTAGATCCGCCTCCGTTTTGATTTGTAAGTTTCCATTCGGGCGGGTTAAAGAGTAGAATCTCACCGTGGCGACCAAACGTCCTCCGTGATCCATGCAATTGAGCACGATACCAATCTGTGTACTTTAAGGTGAAGCGTGGAACCTTATTGAACCTGGTGCACCAGCTCTGAATACGAGCCATTTCCCTCTTACTCTTAAAGCCGCAGAGAGCTCTAAGCTGGCCATCTGTTTCAAGCAAACCATATTCAAGTGAATAAGTAAAATTATAAGTTAAGGATTGTACCCACTTGAAGCTTGTATTAGGTGGTAATGGCCGTGGGATAGGTGTTTTTGGTGGTTCAGCAAGTTCCGTTTCCTTGTGCTCTTCTGTGAGTTCTTCCACTTCCTTGCAAAGATCTTCGATTGTATCTGTATCCTGGTCAAAGTCTTCTATGTCTTCCTCATCACTCGAGTCATAGATTGGAGGTTGAGAGAAATCTACCTCTGCATCATCTTCATATTCACTTGGGGAAGATTCTTCGATCTCAGAGAATTCACTTGCGGACGCAAGTTCATCACTAGGAGCACTAGACTTGTGACTATCATCATCAAGGAAATTTGCTTCTTGGATTATTCCGTCTGATTCTTTGTAAACGACTTGCCTTGGAGATTGTACGGTATCCTCCTTAGCATCAACTGTAGTGTCTTGGACGGAGTTTTCCTCAATTCTGTATTCCCAAGGAAGTTCAGCATCGCCTAGATCTTCAACCAACTCTTCTTCTTGAACAATGACAGCTTCTTCCATTTGTTCTAGTACGAATTCATTTTCTGTCTTGTCCACTGGAGTCTCTAGTATTTCTTTCATGCTACGCTCTTCATTGGGCTGTCCACATGGAGCTGTGGTTGATCCTTGTATATTTGAGAGCCTAGTGGCCCATTGAATTAGTGCTTGCTCCAGTTGTTGAATGGTTGTTTGAAATTTAATCATTGTTTCTTTCAGGCGATCCTTTGCTTCGCGGTTTGCCAGACTTGGACATGATACAAAGGAAAGTGGTGATGATTGGGAACGATTGGATTGGTATTGGGGTAAGGAAGGATCATATGATGGCGAATGGTGAAGAAAAGCTTGTGAGTGTGGTGGTTCGAGGTTATGTTAAAAAGATGGTTCATATGCACGGGGTGGGGCTTGTTGGTAGTTACAAGGTTGTCCACCATGTCTTTCAGCTGGGTATGCACGGTAGAATGGTCTTTGTCCAGGATATCTCGGGGGGTGTTGCTGCCTAAAGGGTTGATTAGATCCTCTTGGCTCCATCCATCCTTGATTGGTCTGACCTTGATGCACATTCCTGCTATAACTTCTATTTCGTTTAACAATATTAGAACCAAACTCAAAGCGAGAGGGGTGAGAGTTCATAGTAGCAAATAAAGAGAAAAAGGAAAAACAACAATAATTAAACAAGCAAAAGAAAAATATTTACAATAACCAATAATAAGGCACACGTTAGCAGTTCCCCGGCAATGGCGCCATTTTGAAAGATGCAGAAGATTGATGGTTTAGAGGTTATAAAAAATATCGTTGTGAGTATAGTTACTAAACCAAGCAATCAACCTTTCTTACAAACGTGTTGGTTGTCACAAGTAACAAACCCCTTTAAAAATTGTTAACCGAGTATTCAAACCTCGGGTCGTCTTCTCAAGGAACTGCGAGGAAGTGTGTTCTTATTATTGGCTATAAAGGTTGTAATCGGGGTTTAGAAGGTGAGAAGCAAGTAATTTAAATGACGAGTGAATTAAATGGCAAGTAAAAATAAATAATAACTGTAAAACAACTTTTGGCAAGATAAGGGAAATTAGAAGTCCAACTTAGTTACCCTTCTCAACAATAATGAAAGTTGTATCTTAATTCCACTTGGTCAACCTTTACCGGAGCAAAGGAAAGTCAAGGGACTGATTAAATTGACCTTTGAATCCTAATTATTTCCTAAGAAAAGGTTGGGATTATTTAAGTAAAGTTCAATCAGCAAGATAACGATTATCAATTCTGTTGAGTTTAATAACTGTTGAGTTACTAAATTCTTAACCAGAACCAAAAAGGGGAAAAAGTAAATTGCTGAAATAATAAAAGTATCCTTAGATGGGAAGCAATGGCAACTTAAATCAAAAAGAACAATCATAGACTGAAAATACCTCAAATAATCATTAATTCAAATAGGAATCTGTAACATGGAATAATTCATAAATTATAATAATCAATTCAAATGTTGGAATAAATAATTGTAGAATTAAAATAAAAGAACAATTAAACCTGGATCCAGAGTTACTCTTAAAACAAGAAGAAATCCTAAATCCTAAAAGAGAGAGAGAGAGAAGATCTCCCTCTCAACTAAATCTAAATCATTGAAAGGTGAAAAATATGCGAGCTCCCTTTGAATGGAAGCATTCCCACACTTTATAACCTCTGGTCTATGCTGTCTGTACTTGGATCTGGGCCAAAAAGGGCTTCAGAATTCGCTGGGGGCGTATTCTATAATTTCTGGTGCGTGGCCTCTGTCACGCGTCCGCGTGGGTCACGCGGTCGCGTCATTCGGAGCTTTTCCTTGCCACGCGGTCGCGTCAGTCATGCGACCGCGTCATGTGTATTTTGCTTGAGGCGCGCGGTCACGTCAGGCATGCGGCCGCATCGCTGCTGATTCGTGCTTGGCACGCGATTGCGTCATCCATGCGATCGCGTGGACACCAATTTCTTTAAAGCTCCGTTTTGCTTCCTCCTTCCATTCTAGTATGTTTCCTTTTTCATCCTTTAAGTCATTCTGCCTTTAGAAAATCTGAAACTACTCAACACACTAATCACGGCATCGAATGGAAATAAAGGTAATTAAAATAATTAATTTTTAAAGCTTAGAAAATATGTTTTTCATTACATGACATAATAAGGAAGGAAAAGTAAAACTATGCAATTAATGTGAATAAGTAGGTGAAGAGTTGAATAAATCACTCTAATTAAGCACAAAAGAACTCATGAAATATGGGTTTATCATTGCCATGCAGTTAGGCAATGCGCACGCGTGCATGACGCATACGCGTGACAGAGCCACATGCTGGACGAATTAGAAATTACTGGGGGCGATTTCTGGGCTGTTTTTGGCCCAGTTTTAAGCCCGAAAAACATATATTAGAGGCTGCAGAGTGGGAGAATCACATTCATTCATTCAACACAACTTTCATTGAGATAATTTTAGGTTTTAGATGTAGTTTACTAGAGAGAGAGGCTTCCTCCTCTCTCTAGGTTTTAGGATTCTTAGGTTTAGCTATTTTCAATTTTAGATTTCTACTCTATTTCAATTTAATTTTCTTCTACTTTTATTTGTTCTAGTCCTTTAGTTTATCTTTCTTCTCTTATTGATTACTTTATGTTGCCATTTGGTTTATGAATTCTCATGTTAGATTTGATTTTCTATTTAATGCAATTTGAGGTATTTCATATTTATTGCTTCTTCTATTATTTCTGAGTTATTGATGCTTTCAATTGGTTATTTGGATTTTATTATCTCTTATTGCTTTTCTATATTTTTATGTTATGCCTTCCAAGTGTTTGATGAAATGCTTGGTTGGATTTTAGTATAGATTTCTCTCCTCTTGGCTTTGGTTGAGTAATTGGAGAATCTTGAATTATCAAACTCCTTTGTTGATTGATAGTTGAAAGTTGCTAATTGATTTAGATCCCTCTAAAGCTAGTCTTTCCTTAGGAGTTGACTAGGACTTGAGGAATCAAATTGAGGTTTTAGATGTAGTTTTCTAGAGAGAGAGGCTCTCTCCTCTCTCTAGGTTTTAGGATTCTTAGGTTTAGCTATTTTCAATTTTAGATTTCTATTCTACTTTAATTTAGTTTCCTTTCTATTATTAATTGTTCTAGCATTCTAGTTTATTTATTTCCTTTGTTGATTACTTTATGTTGCTATTTGGTTCATGAATTCTCTTGTTAGTTTTGATTTTCTATTTAATGCAATTTAAGGTATTTCATAATTATTGTTCCTTTCTTCATTTGTTATCATTGATGCTTGCAATTGGTTGTTTGGATTTTATATTCCTTGCTAGTTTTCTATGTTTTTATGTTATGCCTTCCAGTTGTTTGATAGAATGCTTAATTGGATTTTAGTGTAGATTTTTCTCCTCTTGGCTATGGTTGAGTAATTTGAGACTCTTGAGTTATCAAACTCCTTTGTTGATAGATAATTGAGAAGTTGCTAGTTGATTTGGATCCCTCTAAAGCTAGTCTTTCCTTAGGAGTTGACTAGGACTTGAGGAATCAAATTGATTCATCCACTTGACTTTCCTTCATAGTTAGAGGTTAACTAAGTGGGAGCAATGGACAATTGATATCACAATTGATAAGGATAGCTAGGATAGGACTTCTAATTTTCATACCTTGCCAAGAGCTTTCTTAATTATTAAGTTTATTTTCTTATCATTTACATTCCTTGTTCAACCTTTCAAAAATCCAAAAAGATACTTTTCCATAACCAATAATAAACACACTTCCCTGTAATTCCTTGAGAGACGACCCGAGGTTTAAATACTTCGGTTTAATTTTATTAGGTTTGTTTTAGTGACAACCAAATTTTTGTATGAAAGGATTATTGTTAGTTTAGAAACTATACTTGCAACGGAAATTTATTGTGAAATTCTAAACCGTCAAAAATTCGTCATCACATATGCCACAACTTGTCGAAGCACACTCAATTGGGTGTGTTCATGTCAAAATCAATCTGATAATAAACAATGTCCTTATCGTGCTGATGTTCTACTAAGGAGGAGGGATCCTGGTACTGTGCCCCTGAGGATGATCCTAGCATGAACTCCCTCGCAATATCTGCCTCATGCCCAACAAAGAATTTGGGTGATGGCATATCTTGCAGTGTCGTCACCGGAGGACCCTCTGGATCTCTTCTTGGCGTGCATACTTTTCCTCCTCATTTTGACAACTTAACATCTGTAGGTTCACGCCTCCCTCGCTAATCTTGAACTTTTTGAACTGGTCTCTGAATATCATCTCTGACGTGCCTCTTCGCCCACCACCTACGGTTTGGAGCATCTCGTGCAAGTTCTAACATACCCCTCTGGCCCGGAACGTCAGGAGAATATCTGCAGATGAGGTCATATCCATCAGATCAGCCAATACATCATCTCTAGATATGAAACAAACAATACATGCCGCTTATCACCATCTCAAGTAGTCCTGTGTAGGTCGAGGATCTGAGAAACTCTCAATGGTGACCATCTTTTATTGCAGGCTACTGGCCTCCACCTAGCATACCAATCATAGTGTATATTAGGGCCATGGGTCGTCTTAAACAAAAATTCGTCCACATTGATGAGTCCTCTGGCTGATGCTACTAATCACCAAGCTGTCTCTTAACCCTATCCACATGATAGAACTTTATAAAGTGGAAGCAGACCTGTGGCACTATGACTCTCCATGTACAAATTTCTCCAATGCTCCTAATTCAATTAGGAACTGTCTGTTATAGCTGGGGGTTGTCATACATTGTCCACGAAAACTAGAAACACGTAGAATCCTCTAATTAGCAATGGAAGAGTAATTTATGTAGGTAATGAGGAAATTAAATGCATCGTACCTCATCAAACTTGAGAACATCTAGCTGGTGCCACAATCATAGTCCTCTGCCATGATCGTGGTCTCTTGTCTACTGTTCGAGTCATGCCAACCTACTCATGGAGGAAGTATGTTATGTTCTTAATATTGCACATAGTAAGAAAGACAATAAAAAGTAAACATTAATTACCTCGAAGCAAGAGGGAATCTGACAGCATTCTAGCCATCGGACAGAAGGATGGGAACCTGTAGTAAATCTACGACATCACTAATGATATGTACCCAGCAAATCCAGTCGTATCACACCAAGCAGCACTGCACAATGAATGATAGGTGTGCGAAACCAATGCAGAACCCCAAAACAACCATCTACAATTATCAAAGTCCTTTAGGAGCGGCAACTATTTGAGGGGGACAAAGTTTGCTGACTTGTCCATAAACAAATACCCCTCATTCAGCATTAGCAAGTAACACATAGCATACTGACAATATGTGTGCGACCCTATTTCTGAGCGAAGTCATCTTTAGCTTGAAATTCTACTTCCTATTCTCTGGAAATGGTAAAGGCCTATCATCGAGCAAGTCCTTAACCCACTACCATGTGGGGTGTCTATGATACTGCTGAAAATCTTTAATGCAACCGCCAATTGGGTCACCATCTGTACGCATACCAAGATGGTATGCCACATTCTGGAGGGTAATAATGACCTTGCCCCACAAAAGGTGAAAAGTATGGTTTTTTTGGTCTCCCCTGCTCCACAAATGCAGAGAGAAAGACATTGTCAAAGATAAAATTCCTTAGCTCCCTATAAGAATAATTTAATTTAATTTTAAATTAACTAATTAAATAATTTAATCAAATTATATTATATCAACTAATTAATTAAATCAAATCAACCTAACTAATTAAAACAACTTAAACCAACATGTCTAACATCTCATCTAACCTTTTAAGTTCAAATATCCTAACATGACAACTGATTAATTAAAACAAATAATATGTCGTTATTTTAACATATTTTCTAACTAATTAAATCAACATATAATAATATATCAACTAAAATTAAATAAATCAAAATATTTCAACATGTCAACTAATTAACTATATAAAATAAGAAATAGACAAACTAATCTCGTAGTCTAGTATACCGGCTACATACCACTCACATTTGGCCTGTTAATATTTCTTAAGTGCACGTAATTCTAGCGTTGAGTCATATATATTTTTCAAACTTTCCAAAACTTAAAAAGCTCTCTCAAATGAATCCAAACATCTCAACTGCTCCCTCTTTAGCCATTTCAACATAGATATTGAGCCCAATAACTCTTTATGTACGTATTTCGGATACTCACTACCCAATTTTTCTTTTATTTTATATCCCGGATACATCCGAAATGTGTTAAAAAGTGTGTGTGTCATATCCCAGTGATGCACTTTTAATGTATTTATGGATACAATATCCGAAATATGATATGTTATGTATATTGATAAATATTTGACCGTTTATATATTTTGATAAATACTATATTTAATAAATTTAAATAAAAATTTTATTCTATTATATCATATTTGATTATTCTAACGGTTAACTATTTTATTAAAAACAACATTATATATATAACTAATTTTTGTTGACAAAAAAATATTTATTGTTACGAGGGTATGACAAATTTAGAGTTTTTTTGTTTTTATTTTTTTTATTATTAATAATTCTTTTTTTTATATTTTTAAACTGATAAATACATTCTTCTGTTGCATCATTTAATTTTTGTACCAAATTTTTTGGGCTTATTTTTTACACAAATCATATCATTAGTTAAAAGATTTTGTAAAATTTGTCATCCATATTTTCTGTGTCACTAAATAAATAATCATGGTTGTCAAACTCGCGAGTTAACTCGTAAACTCGTACGAGTTTACGAGTTTAGGTAGTGGAATCGAGTTGACTCGGACACAAACTCGTTTCTGGGTAGACTCGGCTATACTCGGCTAGACTCAGATAGAATCGCTCAAACTCGCGAGTTTGCTAGCGAGTCAGCGAGTTTGAATTCGGTGCCCATTTTCGCCAAAACGGCGTCGTTTTGGGCCCGAAAAAAAAACCCCTACAGCTAACCACTAACCCACCCAGACCCGATAAGTGTGTAACCCTAATTTCGAAACCCTTACACTCCACCAGCACTAAGCCATCAGCCCATCACTGCTCACTGCCTCGCCCTCACTCTCTTCTTCTTCTCCAACGTCGGTGAATCGCCACCATCTACCGGCACCGTCGTCTGTGCCACCATGCAGAGGCCGAACGCCGGACGGATCCTCATCCCTCACCTGTCGTCTTGCCTCATCCCTCATCTCTCATCCAACGCAGAGTCGCAGAGCCAGAGCCCACCAGCCACCACCACGCAGTGAAGGTTCCTCACTTCCTCGTCGACACCAGCCCACCACCACGCAGAGGCCACCCAGAGTCGCAGAGCTCACCACCACGCAGTGAAGGTTCACCGCCCCTGTTCTACCATCGTCGGCCGTCGCACTCCTTCCTGTTCTGCTTCACAGCGTTTGCCTCCCCTCCTCTGTTCGTCGCCATTGTTCTTCACTGCCGATCTACTTCAATTCTGCCCTGTTCTCCAAGGTAATTTTTTTAAACAAATTCAAATATTAACAATCTTGGTATCAATTCTGCAATGTTGGTTCTGAATTGCTGATGTTAACTTTTTAAAATTTTTTTAGTTTAGTTTAAATCCTACACAGAATTGGTTAATGAGATTTGATATGTTGAAAAAAAATTAAACTGATGCTGCTTCATTTTGTTTTTATAACAACAAGTATATGAGATCTGATATTGTTATTGAATTTTACTTGGTTATTTTTTCTTCAGTGCTTTGTTTTCTTAGCTTAAAGGACAAATTCCAGTGAAGATTGTAGTTTGTTTGTCGACTATGGAATGAAAATATGTCCTATAATTCATGTTATTATTATTATGAGGGTATCAAACTATAGTGAATTAAAGTAGATTGAGGGAGGAATAATGAAATGTATTTGCTTATTTAACCTTTGCTTATTTTGAATCAAATATTGGCCTCAGAATTATTCCTAAGCATTGATTCCTAATGAGTATTGCTTTGAACTTCGCAGGTTGCAATGACACATCCAATGGCTGTAACTAACTGCAACATCGACATGGAAAGTTTAATTTCTGACCAGAACAGAAGCATTGCTACACTTGCTATTACCACTCTTTTAAAGACAGGAAATGAATCAAGTGTAAAAGGTCTTATAAAGCAGATTACAAATTTCATGTTTGATATTGCTGATGAATTCAAAATTGTTGTTGTAGAAGCAATAAGATCATTGTGCTTAAAGTTCCATTTAAAAAATTGTTTTCTTTTGTGTTTTGGTTGTGTCTTATGAAGCTTTGATTGTGTGATTGTGTGTTTTATGTTGAACTAGATACATACTTGTGAAGAATTTAAATGTGTGATCTAGAGTACTTGTTGTAACTTGTAATTATAGTATTATGTTAATCTATATGTTTTGATATTGAAATTGTTAAGTTTGAATGGCTATATCTGAGTAAATATATATATTATACATGATATACATATTTTTTTATAAAAAAATATATAACAAGTAAACTCGTACGAATCTACGAGTCGAGTTTACGAGTCGAGTCTAGGTCAACTCCACGAGTTTACCTAGACTCGCGAGTTTGACAACCTTATAAATAACAATGGCTATCCCACGAATGTTGATTGTCTATGCTAGTAGACATCTAGTGGAAAATAATGACATAAACGCTTTGTGTGTTTTTTTTTTTTTTGGGTGCTTTCTACTTCACCTTGATGTACCTGCATTTTAGTGCAAAAATTCTCACCAATTAACTGGTTTTAATTAGTGCGTGGACACTAACTCCACTTGCCCTTCTTTCTCCTAGCTAAACAAACAGTTGAGGAAGACAATAATTTTTTTTATGGTATTTCTCAATTCGACAGGTCAATGACCAACCATTTGCAAATCTTATCTCTCTATTTAAGAGTTCAAATCTTAACATTTGATTAAATAAACTAGTGAGCTAACTACTAAACCAAACCAAGACAATAAATTTTCTTTTTTTTGGTGATACAAGACAATAAGTGTTTTTTTTTTTTTATGATAACAAGACAATAAGTTTTTTTTTGTGTGATTTTTCCAATTTCAAGGGTCCACCTCATTTCAACTCAGTTATTGTTTCTGCATCTTGGTCTAAAATTTCCAAAATTCAAGATAAATTAATATAGTAGACTCCCGAACCAAAAATACATAGCTTTTGGGCCTTTATGAATCCATTAGACAAATATTGATATCATCAATAAATTAGAAGTATCTAGCCCAAAAATAAAAAAGTTCGAGTATTAATTACCAATAAATAAATATTAAATAAAATATAATTATTAACTAATTTGGGTTGGTCAAATATTTAGATCACTTGTACGCTTAAATAAGTATCGGGAGCTAGTCTTGTCTTGTGCATGCAGCAATTCATTGGCCACGATTAATTTGCGTACGGATTAATCTTTGGTCTGGCAAGTTTAGAAATACCGTGGACAACCAAAAAATAATAATAAAATACAAGTATTGTCCGAAGAGATCACCGTGGTTTTGAACATTGGCACTTAACCCCCCTCCAAAAAAAATATATTATTTGCATACCAAAATCAATTACAAAAAGAATCTATTATATATTTATGTATAAATAAATGTGTAGTTTAACTCATTTTCAATATATATTCTATACTGGTGACTAATTTTAGTAGTTAATTTTAGTGTACACCTAACATGGTTACATCATTTTTTGTGTACATCTTTTTTGAATTTTTTTTCTTTTATAGTATAAAAGACAAGTCTTTTATATTTTTCCACTTCTTATCAATCACTTATTCACTTATACAAGCAAAATGTAAGCAAAAATAATGCGTATATTATTACTCATGAGTCATGATACTTATTACATCCTTGTACATACTAATAGGTTTTGGAACATGTGGACATTGATCCAAGGTGTATGTTGAAGCAAACAACAGAAGCATGCTTCAGTTTCATTTCCTAGCTCCGATATTGAAAAAAGATTACTCGTTAACTAGTCCAGCAAGTTAAGGTTCATCATTGGTTTATATCTATATGATTTTGCGATTAGGTGTGAAGAATAAATAAACATTCGCACTCAGCCTTAACTTTTACAAGAACAGAGATGGTAAGAACCAAATTCTTGAATACATGATCATTGGGGGTCTAATACCATGTGATAGTTGCTCAGCATTGGTTAAGTGTTCAATTATTGGACTGATCCAGCACAAGAATCAAAACTCAACTAAAATTATTCTTGCCATGATTTGTTGTGTAAATATCTAACATCATGATATTAAACAGTATCACATCTTAGGATCAATTGAACACAAGATTATAAGGCCTTGATAATTATGCACAAAGTAGCAATCTTTCTCTTGGATTGAGAAATTTTGTATTCCTTAACACTGGAGAAGTCAGACAATTATCTTGTAGCAACAGTTTTGAGGCAGAAAAACAAAATCCTACGTAAAACTGCAACGAAATTTTGAAACGGTTTTTTTACAAAAATCATACTATGCCAGGTTAAGAATCACTAGATGTTAATCAAAGTATTAAACGGGGCCTCCTAATTCTACCAAGAAAATTATGAAAGCTGGCCTCAAGCTTTGCTTCCACACCCAGAAAGGGAAAAAGGTAAATACAACGCATATATTCCCGGAAATCAGCCAAGAGCATATTTTTCAGAGGATAAAACTCATTTGTTTATCTATGGGAACAAGGTTAAAAAATGAAGGACCACCTGTTAACTATCACTTCAAATCTAGATTAATACAAAACTCCTTATACAAATCAAAATGTTGTTCCCATTTTGACATATGTTTCTTTAGTAGATTACATGCCTCTAAACCTTGAGGTTCCGAGATTTCCAATGAAGCATTAAGCCTCAACTCAACAGGGCACTGATCATCAAATACCTCGCCTCCATGAGGTTTTGTCTGCTCCCCGGGCTTCCGGACTTGGAACATAAATGTATCATAAATTCCATCACTATAAACAGAGTTCCCTGTAACAAAATCTTTAGCGGAGCAACTGAATGCAATTGGCCGATATGACAAAAAAGATTTTCGTTTCAAGGAACCATCCCAAGCTTCCTCTTGATCATGAGAAAGAGATACTGCATCATCATTGAGGTCCATAGAGCCATGTGTTGAAACAGTGATGTCACTTGCCACCTTCATTACTTCATTGTACTTGAGGCCAAGCTCCGCTTCTACTGAAAACTCATCATCTTCCAAACTTGAGCAACCATTGTAAAATTCATTTAGCACAAGTAGAAAAGGAAATGGCCTAACTGGACCCACAATGTCATCGTTGCTGTGGCATGAAGATTTCCGTAAGAAGAATGGAGGCAACTGAGGAAGGTCAGGTAAAGCTAAAAAATCTAGCGCTATCTTATGCTTGTTTACAAGTTGCGGACATTCAGAATAATTCAAAAATGCCAATTGCAATATCTCCATAGGCAAGTCAGCCCAAAGTCTCTTCAAAGCAACTTCATGAACGCTTGCAGGTGATTTTATATCTTTAAAGACGGCAATAATTGCAGCAGACGATCTTAACCGACCAAACCCATAGGCATTTAATTTCTCGCATAAAAACTCATGCACTTCAGTAGCAGAAAATTCCTTCCATTGAGTTTGCATATGAATCTTTTCTAGTTTCCTATGTAGTGATTTAGTAAGACTATCGCTTACATATGCCTGAAGGTAAGCCAATTTTAGGTAATGAAATCTTTTTGGAAATTTGTATTCCTCCTCGCTGAAGGGATGCAAGTGTTTGTCCAAATATAATTCTTGTTTCTGGCAGTAATCTAAGTTCCTAGCTGGACCCCGAGAAGCATGATATCTTTGCAATTCAAACTTTCCTGATGACAATAGCCTTATCAGTGTAAATCCACCATTTTCATCTGGTTCACAAAGTAAGGCAGCCAGCTCATTGCTTAAAATTCCAAAACCCAAGACAATCTCTTTCTTCAGCTGCCAATCAATCCATTCAGGAAGAGCATCCTTTGACAGCTCTTCCGTTAAGAGACAATCTCCACAATGACACTTGCAGCCAGATAAATCGATCTCAGACGGAAGCTCCCAAGCACAGAAGGCTTTGTTAATCTTTGAAAGTTTCGAAGCAAGATATCCGTTTTGGAATGGCAATTCAGGTCCATAGCAGAAGAGACTAAACTCACAATTCCAAAATGATCCCAGTATAATGCAATATCCATACTCGGAAGCCAACTTGAAAGTATCTTCCCTTGAGTGGGACCTCAAGGTAGACAAGCTTAGCACAGTTATGTAGCAAGGATCATCAATATTATGCATCCATTGTAACACCGGCATCATAGGCTTCCTCGCATCAATGAGAAGTAAAAGACTGCTAGAAGCCACTGCGCAGAAGAAATGGTTAGGGCCTGCCTTTGCCAAGGCAAGAAACTGCTCTTTTTCGCTTGGAGCATACATACGCAACATATCAATCTTCATTAGGCAACTCACATTACATTCCTTGGATCTCAAGTCAACTAAGAAAACGGCATCAGAACGAGCAACCACCAAAATCCGAGGATGCCAGCTAAATTCACAGCTCACCCACACACTATCACTACAATAACCCGAATCATTCCACGAAACTTTCAACCTAGTCCCCCTGAAAGCAGTACTTGAACCATGACAATAAGACTCCAAATCAAACAAGAACAATTGACCACTTCCTAACAACACCACACTCTGTTCCAATATATGAGGGCTCCAACAAGCATGAACAACGGAACAACTCTTGAAAACTTTACCGCCGGCATGTAACACAACAGGCCTATTGAAAGTAGAGCTATGCTTCACAATGAACCAATGCACAGAATAAAGAGTACAAGCCAACAAATACCCAATAACAGGAGAAGAAGAATCATTACCCGAATAGGGAGGAGGTTCAAGAACAGGATTCACCGAAATTATGAGTATACGGTGAGCAGAGGAGGATCCCAACTCGGCACGGAAAACGTCATCGTTTCCGGCAAGGTGGACTTGCAACTTGGAGTTTGTGACGGAGAGCATGAAAAACCCGATTTTGTCATCGTTGAGGCCAGTGGGGAAGAAAACGACGGCGGTTTTGCGATCTGGATAAGCGAGGAGGTGGAGGCGGTTTGTGAGGAAATAAGAGGAGGGGGAAGCGGCGTCGTTTTGGGCGAAGGAGGAGAGAGAAGAAGCGGTTGAAGGGAGGAGGGAATGGGAAGAGAGAAAGCGGGAGGGTGAGAGAATGGGAGGGAGGTGAAGGAGAGAGGAGAAGAGAGAAGAAGAGGAGAAGAGAGGAGTGAGGGAGTTAGGGTTAGGGTTGAATTTGAGAGGGCCTAAAGTGGTGGTGGTTGGTTCAGAGAGGAGAAGAGGGGCCACGGTGGAGCCACCAGGCGTTCCGACTGGGAAGAAGGACCTCCATTCCTGTGAGAACTCCATTGCCCTGTTTTCTCCAAACTAACCCTATAAAAATTCTTCACTTTTATTTTATCAACCCATAAGGCCAAACTCACGTCTTTGTCCCAGCCCCTACTTTCTTCTTCAGCAGCAGCACTTCAATCCTCAACCTGAGTCCACCATTTTTCACTTCAATCCGCTGCAATGCCTCTTCCATTCGTTTGGTTCATCAGCATCCTCTTTTCACTACCACTGTCCCGGCGTTAGCAAGTCCTCCATCTTTTCGTGCGTTTTTTGTTCTTCGTCTTCTTCACTACTTCGTCTCTGTCACCACCGCTTTAGTCCAACGTCTTCTTTGTTGCCTTCGTTTGCTTTTGGCTTGTTTATGCGTCATTATTATTTTTTGATAAAAAAAGATTTCTTTTTAATAAAAAAATATTTTTTTTATTTTTTAGTGTGTTTGGTAAAATAAAAATACTAAAAAAATTAAAAAAATATTTTTTTAGAAGCTGTAATTTACATCTTTTTTTAAAAGATCTTTTTTTAAAAAAAAAAGATGTTTTTCATCTAATAAATAAACAAAAAAATACTTTTATATCGTTATACCCAAACATAATTGATAGATAAAAATATCTTTTTGCATAAGATACCCAAACATAAAATTACTTTTATTTTTCCATAAGATCTTTTAAAAAAAATAACTCAAAAAAAGATCTTTTCTTAGAAGCTCACCCAAATAAACTCTAAATAAACAAAAAAATACTTTTATATTATTATACCCAAATATAATTGATAAATAAAAAGATCTTTTTGCATGAGATACCTAAACATAAAATTACTTCTATTTTTTCATAAGATCTTTTAAAAAAAGATAACTAAAAAAAAAAATCTTTTTCTAGAAGCTCACCCAAACAAACCATTTGTCTTCAACTCCCATACCTTTGAGCGGCTTGATTTGCATCATTGGTGGTTGAAATTTTTACAAAAACTTCACTTAAAATATCACACATTTTAATTTTATTTCAACTCTGCTAGAGAGATAATAAAAAATTTTAACCATATCAATAATAGGTTTTGAATTTAGCCCAATTCAAAAAAAAAATCCAAACAGTTATTATAAAAAAAAAGTAACCATCTCAACTCTAATTTATTAAAAGAATTCACCCTAACATCCTCTTCCTCTCCAAATTGACTATCACCCCGATCTTCATCAATCATCCTACCTCTCTGGCGGTTAGAAGCTCTTTCACCGGCCATCATCATCCACCTCCTGTAGCCCCTTCTCCCATCACCGTCGCGGAGTCGTCATCAAACAACCATTCACATAGTTATTAAAATAATCATTCGACTACCTAGTAAAATAATTATCCAACATTTGTTAATTGTATATACTTAAATTGAATCAAACAAAATAATCATCCAATTAATAATTAAAATAGCTATCTACATATTTAGCGAGTTGAACATCCAGCATATTTGCAGGTTTGGAGAGAGTCGACGTTGACACATGGAGACAGGGGAGGAGATCCGGCGACGGAGCAGCCATGCAACGACAACTTCAGCTAGCCAGGTTGCGAATATGCTCCGTGGAGTTCAAACCTAAACGCGCAGCGGCCAGAGATGGAAGAGGAGGAGGAGTCAAATCGGTGGGAGGAAGAGCGGCGAAACGAGAGGCAGCGGCCTGCAGTGGGGCCTGCACGGCTAGCGCATTGGTGGGCTGCGTGAGGGATGCAATGTGCGCGAAGGGGTGCCTGCTCGGACGTTCGCGGAGAGCTGGGCAGCGTCGGCTGGTGTTCTGGACGGCCGCGACTAGTGTTCTGGACGGACGCGGCTAGTGTTCTTGGCAGCGTCTAAGGCTGGAAGTGAGCCGAGTTAAGCTGAATTAGACCAAACTCAAGCTCAACTCAACGAAAGCTCACGAGCTGGCTCAAATAATAGGAACATAATTTATAATTTTATATTAATAAATTATAACTTATATATATTGAAAAATATTGAAAAAGATAAATTTCATATATTGTCTATCTATCATATATAATTTTTTTATTTATGACCTACATCAAATTTATATATAAAAGATGACTGTAAATTTTTAAATAATTAAGAACATTAATATGTATGTAAAATTATATATTACTATTTTATATATATATTAAATTATTAATACGCATATCCTATATGCATTTAATCTATATTTTTAATATTATATATATAATCGAGCCAGCTCATGAGCTAATGAGCTGAGCTTATCAAAGTTTAAGCTTGACTCATTTCATTTATGAGTTTAATTTCAGGCTCAAGCTCGGCTCACCAACTCACGAGTTTAGTTTATCGAGCTATTAACGAGTAGAGTTCGAGCTGGCTCATGAGGTAACTTGACTCACTTCAAACCCTAGCGGCGTCGGACCGGGGAGATGGAAAGAAAATGGGCGAGAGAAAGGTTCTACAGAACAAAAATCACACGCGGAGAAGGGAAGTTACTGTATACGTAATTGCACCATTTGCAAATCCTTATTTTTTTAAAATTCAAAATTTAAATTATTAAAAATTAATTAAATTAATTATCATCTTATTTTAATTTCCTTTTTAATTCTATTGTTCATATTATTCATTAAATTCATTGTCTCTCTACACTTTTTCACTAAACTCGAAGTATGACAGATTATAATCTTTTTTTAGAATTGCATATTTTGTTTACAATAATGACACTTTTTTATTAAAAAAAAATCTAAAACTATGATAATTATTTCAAAAGATAACGAAATTTTTAACTAAAAGAAATATTTTTTATTTTAAATTTTATTTTTATGAGATTGATTAGCCTTTTATCAATATTTTTTTTATTTACAAAATAAATTTATATAGCATGTGAAGCTATTGATTAATCTATTAAAAATTAATTAAGATTGATAATTTTTTTCGTTAAAAGTTTCATTATCATTTAAAAATAATTATAAAAGCTATTTAATTTTTTTATATATATTTTTCTATTTTTTTCAAATATATTAACTAAATTTACGATATAAAATTTAAAAATATTAAACTTCTAACTAATTTTCTAACATAACTCTTTCATTTTTTATTTTTTATAATTATAATTTTTTGTTAAATTTAATTTTTAATTTGATATTCGATCGCCCAAATCAATCCAAACCGAATTTAATCGATCAGATTAGTTTGTGTTCGACATGAAAAACCTCAAAACATAATTCAATCTAGCCAATTACAATTTTACCAATTCAGTTGTTAATTTCTTACAAACCCATCATGTTTACACCCCTAACTAAAAAAATGGGAGGGCCGAAAGGTCAAACAAATTTGAATATGTGCCTTATATCTAGATATATTTTATTTTGCATACAGTGCTAGCGTGAAGGCCTGTACATTTGTACGGATTTCATTTTGGTCAACATGTTAAAAAATGGAATGATTCAACATTCTCAAAAGAAGAAAAAAGATAACCTAATAATTCACATTTATTTACAAAAACTATTCATAGCATAAAGTAAAAAATAATATAAACTAATTAACAAATTCACATACTATACATATTATGTGTTCTAGAGGATGAAAAACTAAAGTTACAAAATATGATACACATCCCAAAAGTAAATCAGAAAGTTGAAAATCCACCTAAATAATTACTTTCTAGTTACAGAAACTTGAATTAGATGATCTTTCGAAACCATCTTAAAAACACATGAATACGCAACTTTAAATTTATATATTTTCATAAAATCTTTTCATTTAGGACCAATTTTATATTCTCGGTTCCTGCCTTTACTTTTTAGCACATTCATTGCAAAGCTTTTGGTAATCTCTGAGTCTTTAACAACAAACTTCTAATGTTCTGATCCTCCACTATTAAGTAGTAACCTAGCAAAGTGATATGGAATATGCTGTGTAAAAAAAAGTATCAATTAGTCCATAAAAAATAAAGTAACCAATAAACATGAAAATATAATTATACAAACTTACAAAATCGATCAGTTTTGACATCATAATTAGTCAAGGTCTTGTCATAATGTAGAACAATATATCTGTTTATTTCAATGTTAATTTATAAAAAAATATTATGAAACTAAATATTACAACAATAAAAAATGTAAAATGATGCTATACAAAATATTCGAAAATGCAAATTAACTATTTTACTCAATACAGTTTGAATGTAACAAACCTAACCACTAATTAGTTTACATTAAGAGATACAAATTCAAGAATACATGTAAACTAATGTAATATTAAATCAGAAAAGAATAAAAAATAATATGAAAATAAAAATTAAGCATTAAACATGTAATGCTAAAAAATTTAAAAGAAACTAATATGGAAATATTTAAAACATATGATAATACTTGACGCTTATAAATTTTGTGTTAGACCACCAGCATCTCGATCAACACCTATATCATTTGCATTTAAAAAAATAAAAAGAACATTCAAATAAAAAAAGAAAGAAGATAGTATTAAGGAAAATTATATAAAAAAAAGCTCATATATAAAAAAGATCACAATAATAACAAGAAATATAATAAATGAAAAGGAAGGAAAAGCTACAATATTTAACCATTAGGGGAAAAAAATAACCTATAGTATTTGTGGATGTAGTACTAGGTAATGAAGAAACAATATTTCCTACAAAATATCATAAACAGTGAGCACAATACAATATTATACTATATCTAACACTTGGTTGAGAAATACATGAAAGAAAAATTACCCGGACCATGTAAATGTTGAGATCTTTGACTTCGTTTTCTTTTTAAACATTACTTTCTATATAACATTGCTGAAGCACATAACTGAGACATTTAAACTTGATTTGTCTCACAAAAATAATAGAAGATAAATATACCAATATGTAGCAAAGAATCTTTAATATGATACTTGAGTCATTTTGTTTATTAAAGAATACCAACCAATCACTTCAACAAACAAAACTACACACATATATATATAGACACGCACATATATAGATATATCTATGAAGTAAACCTACAATAGGAATGAGAGAAAAAAATCTAAAACCCAGATATCTAATATGCATCTGAGCCTAGTCTAAAAAAAATATGTAAAAAAATCTTACTCCTAAAATATAGCATCAAAGTTATATCCAATAACACAATATATCTAGTACATAGCTAGATAAAAGAATAACATATAACTCATAATTTCTTGTTTTACACTCACAGTAATCTTATATATTTTACCCTTTGATATGGATCCTGCTGTTATTAAGATGACTATTATTATTATTGTTATTATCTTCTAGATATGAGATTAAAAAAATACCTTGCTAGGATACTCAAATAATTATAACACAACCATTAATGAAATTAAAAATACACACTATATGAATAAATAGAAAAGCGGCTTGATTTCATTTACTCTTGTACTTTCAAACAAACATACATATACATAAACATCATAGCTAGAAATAAAAAAAAAGGCTAGAATTCGTAACCTGACCATATCACATGATTTATACAGGACACTATGTACAATTCCTATCAAAGTAGAAACAAACAAAAGGGAACTATCAAACCATGCTAGTCTTTGGACACAGCTAAAAAAATGGATAGAACAGAGAGACAGCATCTTCATACTCATTTGTAACATTAGATTCAATGCCTATGGCTTAACTATTTCTTAGATTAGTAGGCTATTTCACAATAACACCAGCAACTCCATTAAAACATCTTAAGAATCACGGTTCTTGAGAACCTTGGAAGCCGGAGCAAGCTCCTCATCAGCAACTTCATCAAAAGCTTTCTTCATATTTCTCTTAACTTTTGCACTCCTAGGAAGATTCTCAGCAGTCTCTTTCTTGATCACATGAATAGGGGATTCATCAAGAACAGCAGAAAGTACTTCCTGCCATGCAAAAGAATGGAATAATTAAATAAATGTATACAGGAGAGAACATGCAACCATATAAAGAGGCACATCATCCTAATTTTTCAACCCAAAAAAGTTTATAGTCATCCCTAATTTGTGAAACACAGCAGATAATTTAACCAACCAACACATTCATAATTTAAATCTCTCCAAAATAAACAAATTACTGTAGTTTCAGTGGGAGGAGAATTCAAGAGGACCTCAATGTCGAGGTTGCACTCCGCATCAACAGGTACACTATCATCAACAGTTTTGCCTTCTCTTTCATAATATCAACTTTCCTGCTTATATCATCCAATCCAGGAACTCCAGCATCCTTTTCACCAAAGAAATCAATAAAAGGTCCACAGTTTGTCTTCACATCGGAACAATTCCCATCACAAGAAATACCCTCGTCCAGCACCTCACACAGATCCTTCTTGCCAACAATATATTCATGGTCACTTGAAGGGATCTCTCCCAAAGAACCATCCTAAACAGTATTTATTAAAAACATAAAAGAAAATCAAACGATAAGAAACCAACAAAGAAGCAGCAAGGAATAAACTAAAACAACATTATGAAAGAGACACATATCAAATACAAGAGTTTGAAGAGGCAACCTTGATTGGAGTACGCTCATCATCAGTATCATAGTTAGGCAACTCAAACATGGCAATAATAGCAGCATCATCGCAAACTCTTCTCACACAGAAAGTTCCAAAATATTTATTAGCACCAACACTCTTGATATCTATCTTAAGAAGCAATTTTTTCTCCAGCAATTGTTGGAACATCACAGGATAACTATCTCCACAAACAACTTATGAAATAATTTAAAGTGTGTGATTCTTAGAAAAATCAAGGACCAAGTGTACACTCAAACACAATCAACATATACAATTATACATGACACAAACAGACCCTATCTATTACTAAATTCAATAACAGGAAAAAAACATAAACCATACATTTACATCCTTTTGAACCTCCCCAAATAGACTAGCACATGATTTTTTTAATAAATAAGTAACCTCACGATCGAACAAGACAAATACACCATGTCCGTTATCATCCTCAACAGCTACTTTGATCCGATATCTGACCATATAACAATTACCCATAAGCAATTTACCAAAAAAAAAAACACAAGGAAACAACTATAATGAGAAAAATGGAACAAGGAGAATGAAACAATAGAAGGACAAAGAAAGAAAAGAAAACAGAAGTCAATATCACAAAAAAATAAATAAATAAATAAACAAATAAACACAACAACCTTAGGAGTCACATTGGTAATATAGTGCTGACAAAAATCACAATAATATGCACCACCTTGAGGCTGAATTGACTTCCCACAAACACAAGCTGAATACCACCAAGGTCCTTCATCCACAATAGATCTCACAATACCAAAAACCACAAAAGACCCTTCCTATTATAACATAAAAATAAACCTTGAGATACAAATAGAAAACATAACTTTGCATTACTTTTTAATTAAAAGACAACTAAGTCAAAATTGACTAAAGACATCGAAAACTTAATAAACCTTATTGTTATCATGGAGTTCCTCAATAGTGTATCTCCTAATAAGCCGCATAAAATCATCTTCCAATGAAACACCCTTGCCCTCATTAGCAATAAACAATGGTTGTGTTCCATTGATATCTTGATCAACCATACTAATAATCATCACAGAAGAGGGAAAGATCCAAATAAAAAAATCAGAAACAATATCAACTAAACCTAAAACACAAAGAGAATAAAATGAAATCATATTATCTAAGTTAAAACTATAAATAAGAACACCAATGAACTAAACATATCATTTATTAAGATACTATCTAATAACCTGTTTTTGAAATCAACAACTTCAGCCAAATCAGGATTAAAGAACAGGCGAGTAGCATGCATAACATTTTGGAGACAAACTTGTCCTACAAAACACCTGGCTGAATAAATAAAAAAGGAGAAACAGGAAAATAAATATAAAATAGAGTTCAGAAGAAATTGAGAAGAATGAATATTATAATGTTCACTACCTCTAAAGAATTTAACTTTGGCAAGTTGGATCACAACAACTGGCTGCTCCATATAACCAGAACCTAAGAAATGATGCACTTCATCCACGTACTCCCCCAAATAGAGCACAGTGTATTGTCAACCTAAAAAAGTATTTTTAAAAACTTCAATCCATTAACAATCCAATATAAAATAGCACTAAAAACTGACAATCCAATATAAAATAGCACTAAAAACTGACAGGACAGTTCATAACATAAATAATAGGCAACTAATACAAAACACAATCAATATGAAGATAAGATGGACAAAAATAAACTCTTTTGAAGATAACTCAAGAATAATCATCTTCATCACTTTGCCGTCTTTCACATACTCTTTCTCTTCACCAACAGAAGTTAACAATCTAATCACATCTATCAGAAAACAAACATGAATAAAATTACAGAACAAAAAGTGCATATTTCCATTAAAAAAACCAACGAAAAAGAAACAACTGAAAGAAAAAAAGAAAATGGAGGGGATAAAGAAGATACGAAGTCACCTACCAACTAAGTAAACATAATCATCAGTCATCTTCAAGAGCTCATCAAATGGACAAAAACTGAAACATGTCTTGGGGATAGCATCATCAGCGACAGGAACAACGCTTGTACGGTTAAGAAAAATCAACTTAAACTCATGTTCTGCTGTCCTATAATTGCCTTGATTTGCAACAACACTAAAATATGCCATTCGATATGTTTGACCCTCAATAATATTCTCTTTAACCTATTTATCAGCTACTTCTTAACAGATGTCTGGATTTTGTTAGACTGCGAAAATAAATTAAGCATAAAAAAACAGCCACAACAACTAAAATTTAAGAACAAAGAAAGTCATAAATAAAATCAACCAAAAATCAACAATGAACAGCTACTCACATCTGCATCAATAAGAACAACTTTCATTGAATTTGCAACATCATGATTCCAAATGAAGGAACAATCCAACTCCTTAGTATCCTAACTTTAAGTCTCCATACCTCCCTTGGAGGATGGATCTTAGAAATAGAATCAAACGGAGGAGGCATTAACTCAACCACCAAACACAATAGAGAGAACCAACAATAAATAAAAACCAAGAACAAAGGATTTGAGAGAGGAGGAGAGATGCATTAGACTACACAACCAATGAGTCCTTTTTATAGAGAAGATAAGACATCATCAAAAGATTTGAATTTGAATACCTCAAAGAAAAGGTGGAAAAATATGTATCACATATCATATAACATCATCTATCACATACATATCCATATATATGTAGCTACCACAATCAAGAATACCTATGCTATACTCGCTGGGCACTAATTGAATAAGAAAAAACAGATTCCAACAAATCTCATACCATTATAGAGTAATAGAATAGAATACCCTACAACCTACTAACATCTAATCTACTTGAACATGTACATATACATCTATTAGGAAATCTCATCTCATACTATTATACCATTATATTATATAATAATATAATTCCCCAAAACCTAGTAAAAAATATTACATCTCATACTATCATAGAGATAGAGATATAGAGTATACTATAACCCACTAATATCTAATTAAACCTACTAACTCAATGTAGACCATTAACATCTAAATTCCAAAATTCTAGTTGCAGAAAAAATAGTAAAAAAAAAAAAGAAACATACAGATGATAAATATAATTATTGAAGGATTACCATGTGTTCATAACCCGCAGCAAAAGAAAAGAAAGTAATCCTTAAAGATCTATTTTGTGCTTAAATTTTATTCCAATAATATACAATATATAAATCAGATTATCTTTGAAATTAGAACTCATGGTTGTCAAAACAACCCATGTTGCAGTAAAGCAATATTCCAAATTCTTCACAACTTCTAACCATTCCATAACCAAATTTATTGGAGAATATTATTTCAATAGGATTATCATATCCATGATAACCTTTTCATACATAAGAACAATTCTCAATGTATAGCCAATTTATTACTTTCAAAGTATGCCATACGAAAAATGGACATATTTAAAAATTTTAAAATATGAAAGTAAATCAAGAAATCTATATTTCTGAAGAAAAAAATTTATTTAGAATCGTGAATGAGTATCTTGGTTGTCAAGTTGTTACTCATACCTATTCCAAATAAATATGATTAAATTGTATTCCATACAATTATAATCCCAAATAATTATCTGGTTGTCAGACAATTATTTAACTGAATTATATTTTATACCCCTAGGTTGTCTAGATTCAAGTATAAAATTAATTCTCCTTATACATCATCATATGCATAAATACATTCTATCTTTGAGTACAAGTGTCCTGGTTGTCAGGTTGCTCCTTGTAAACAAGAGATAAATTTATTTTTGGCAAACTCCTAACTTTTAGGATTTATCTCAATTGTTAGAGAATTTCTACCAGTATTCATGGATTAAATTTTATACTCCCAGGTTGTCTAGGTAAAAATATAAAATTAAATCACTAATACATCAAATGTATATACTGATTATTATCTTGAAAATAAAACTCCTGGTTGTCAGGCTGCTCTTTATAATCAAGAATATTAGAAAAACTAATTTCTAATATTATAGTGTTCAAAACACATCAATCAAATCAAAATTTGATTGTTCATGTACTAACGTTTAGCCTTAAAAAGTTATCAAATCAAATTTGACATTTATATATAGACTTATATATATGAGAAACAAACAAAAAATATTTTGCATCTTATTCCTTTTATTGTGATCAAAATCACAATAAAATTTAATCAATAAATAAAATCAAACAAAATATTTAATTATAAATATAACTATTATATTAAAAGGATGATAATTTAATCATAATTAAATAATCAAACTTCAAATAAATTAACTATTAATTTATTAAAAAAATCATCTCAATGAAAATAACTACATCACATGCTTAAAAAAAATTTGAATTAATCCTATTAATTCACAAATTTTAAGAAAATAGGAATAAAATTTAAACACAAAAAGCCAAAGCTCTAATACCACTTGAAGGATTACCATGTGTTCATAACACGCAGCGGAAGAAAAAAAAGTAATCCTTAAAGATCTATTTTGTGCTTAAATTTTATTCCAATAATATACAATATATAAATCAGATCTAAATATCTGTGTATGCTAGTAAAAAATCACTTTCTCCTTCGATGGTACGAAGGCGCTATGCGTATCCACACCGAGACCAATCTTTGTTGTCAACTCCTTGACCAATGGACATCTGATCTAAATTGAGAAACCTCTTGCAACTCTTTGCACGCCATAAAATTCTTCTCCAAGAATTAGGCTCATATACGTTTATGTGTGTAGAGGTAAAAGAATAAAACTCTTGTTATTCTCATTTGTAATTCCTTCACTCTTGGCATACATATATATAGTATGAGATTTGTTACTGATTTTAAATTTGAATCTCAATTCAAATTTTAAATCATATCTTAAAATTCTAAATCTAAATCTTTCAAATTTATGAATCATATCATAACTCAATTTGAAACAGAATCAGTTAGGATCTCATCCAAATTTAGAATTCAAATTTAGAAATAGAATAACTAATTATTCTCAAATCTCATTTAATATTCTCAATTATCATACTATTATTATATCCTTGGTGCTAGCAAAAAATATAATAATATTCCATCTGAATTAATATAATTATTTATTTGATCAAATCAAAATAATAATTAAATAATTCTATAGCAAAGATTAGAACACTCGTTAGTGTGTGACCCCATAGGTTCAATACTAAGCGGGTAGTAAATTAGTCATACTAAATTTACTAATCAAGGTTGGCGTCTAGCAACACTCCTCAACGACCCGATAGTATGAAGTAATATATTTTTACTAAGAACCTTAGAAGAACAAAGTATAATTGTAACACCCTAATATTCAAATCCTTATGCTCGAGTCATAAGTCAATGATATTACGGTGGTACAACTCTCAGGTGGATTTTTAATAAATAAATATAGGTAATTTCGAAAGGAGTATTAATCGAGAAGCCTGAAAAGAGTAGAAATAAAATCGCGAAGACGTATCTCTCACGTTTCGACAACAAAAGATAAACCGTGAAGCCGAAAACGGTATACGGACAAGGCGTAGAGGAGATTAAGAGATAGATAACAAATAGATATATATAACATAAGTAAATAGCCACTAGTCGCGACCCGCGAAGTTTAGGTCGGCTAGGGTACAGTATGAAAGTAGTTGACAACAGTATATCCTAATCTCTCCCGAAGGAAACATGAGAGCCTCTATATGCAAATTCAAAGAGTTCAATACATAATATAAACTTTCCAAAACAAAGGTGGAGAGATTCTAATCAAAACACAAAGTAGAGGAAATAAAGATCTTCGCCGTCTCTCAGACGACCCACAACTCACTTCTGAGCACCTGGACCTGTATCTGAAAAACAAGAGATATATACGGAATGAGAACCCCGGGCCCATGGGTTCCCAGTACGGTAAAAGTGCCAAATAAATTCAATGTACTGCAACAAAAACTCACTAAGCATCCTAAACTTCTTCACCAATTATTCATCCTAGGTTCTCGCTAATCCATGAATAGGCAACTGTCATAAGGGAGTGCTAAATTCAATTCATGTTTCACATGTTTCCCAACTCGCTGACTCTTCCACGAATCAGACTCAGAATCATAAGCAAAACCATCACCAGTTGTTCTGCCTCAGTAGTTCTATATCAATACATCATCATGCAATCGCATCATCAATTCATCCCATCAAGAACAGCCCTCACACCCACCGACACCAGCATGAGGGGCCTCTCAGTTGTACAAACACAAGCAATACAGGCAAGTAATACACAAACATGATACAAGTAGAACAAGTAGCATATAGTCAGGTAACATGGCATATATGATGTAGAAATCCAAGACAAATGGCAAACCCAAACAATTCAGACATATGCAAATGATGAATGCCTGCCCTATGGCTGATGATATCATCTGTCGGTTATATAGCCAACCCGACATGTCCTGGTAGCTAACCATTGGACAGAAACACCCATTGCGGAGCAAGTAGGTTTGAGCTACAACCCCTTTGCTACTGCCCGCTCAACCCAGAGCCAGTGAAATAATCACTACTGCGGCTACTACCCAGGCGGGTGTCTAAAAGCTCAACCTGGAGCGAGTGGATTCACCACTACTACCGCTACTACCCAGGCGTCGCAATCTCTGACCTGGAGCAAGTGGGACGAACCACAACCCTTGCTACTACCCAGGTATCTCAAGCATTGGCCCGGAGCAAGTGGGACGAACCACAACCCTTGCTACTGCCCAGGCATCTCAAACATATATTCATTCAATCTCAATTCATATTATCAACATTCATTGTTACCAAATCTCAAACATTAACTTGGAGCAAGTGGGACGAACCACGACCCTTACTACTACCCAAGTATCACAAATAAACATTTATTCATAATCACCCTTCATTATTATCAATCCTCAGACAATGACCCGGAGCAAGCGGGACGAACCACGACCCTTGCTACTACCCAGGTATCACAAATACACATTTATTCAAAACCCCACGATTAAAATCGTTTATCATAATCCTCCTTTCCCGTCTCATACCCAGACCAAGCGAACAACGCCACTGCCTACTACCCGGGGTCGCACATCACATTTCAATATTTTTTTATTATTATCCATTTAACATATTCATTAATCATATATGCATTTATACTCAGCCATAAACAATAATGGCTTTGCCGTAACCCGGCAATAACTCAACCATCCGGCTCATGGTCCAATCAAGAACCGGCCATTTATCAATAAATATAGCCCTCCGGCTCATGGCATACACGGTACTTCCACCGTCATCCCTCATATCTCATATAATTATCTTTGATCATCATTGATCATAACTTTTTCCCTTGCTTTACTCGCAAGTTACCACATCCCCTAGCTCCTTTCTCATTGGTAGGCATATCATAATGATTTAATACATAAGAGGTGAGATCGGAGGCTTAGAAGTATGAGATTTGGCTTTTAAAACTCAAAAATCAACTTTGGCATGAAGACAGGGCCACGCGTACGCGTACTCCACGCGTACGCGTACTCCACGCGCACGCGTGGATGGCCAAAAAAACTCATCGACGCGCAAGCGTCATATGCGCGGACGCACGGGTTGAAAAATAGCCAAACGACGCGCAAGCGTCAGCCACGCGTACGCGTGGGTGCTTTTGCGCCCCAGGCACAAACTGGCACAACTCTCGGAAAAATAGCTGGGCATTTGGTGCAGCGCATCGATGCGCCTGCGCACACCACGCGCACGCGTGGATAGTGCCTTCTTGAAGAACGACGCGTACGCGCCAAGTGCGCCTACGCGTGGAGGGTCATTCTGCTAAAAATTTTCTAAGTTAAAAGCTGCAGAATTTACAGATTCAACCCCCAATCTTCCGACGGACATAACTTTCTCATTTTAAAATCATTTTTCACTCGTTCTTCAAACGGCATGGACATCCCGAATCCAATTTCATTTCTAAACAGATTTGGCACAAAACAGAGATCCGTAGTCCAAGTTATGTCCCGTCAAAGTATGCCCAAAAACCATGTTTTCATACAAAACCACTAGGTGCCATTTTCAAAACAAGTCATTTTCAACTCTTTTCAAAATCAACCAAAACATGCCAATTTCAACCCTTTTTGAAATCAATCAAAATGTACCAAAATCCACATCAAGCCATCCTCAACTCACACATTGACACTTTACCAAAAATTCTCAAAACCACATCCAACCATTTTAACACTTCTCAATCAAATGGCTAAAGGACAAACACAATATCATGTCATACATCCTTCCTCATCCCAATTTCCAATAATACCATTTCCAATCAACCATCATTATACGTAATTCAATATCATACTCACTATCACGTGATTTCACCCACAAATCAACCTTAATCATTCCCCAAGCATATATCACAACATACATATCTCTAATGCATCATCATACCATCAAGGCATCAATAATCATAATCACATATATGACCACATAATATATCTCAACCGAACCAAACATACCTCGTCTACATAATTTCACCCAAAATTACCAAATTCCACACTTCAACTTCTCAAACCTTATTATTCAATAACCAACCTAATCATTCATATATTCATTATCTGAAATTCATCCAATCACTTGTGCCATCATACAATGCACACATCAACTTACTTTTCTTATCTCTTTCCGGCCTCCGGCCCAAAATTCACGGCCTCCGGCCCAATTTTCACAATTTAAATGCATAAACCACAAATCAATACTCATTACCTAGTACATCAAATTCTCAATACACCAAGCATACAAGGTCACACAATTCTCAATGCAATCATTAATTCACATTACATATCAACTATGCATATTAGCACCAACCATTTACACAATCCAAACTTAATCCTAGGGGCATCTAGCCTAGGAATTCTCATCACAATACACGGTACTTAAATGAAACTTAAACCGTACCTCTTGTAGCCAAACCAATTGAGCCTCTTCTTTGGAATTCTTTACCAACCTTAGCTCCAAGGCTTACCAAAACTCCTCAAGCAATACCAACCTCCCAATTGTGCACCAACATCACCAAATACACTAACATAACCAATATCACATACATACATCAACCTAGGGCTCATAAAAATGACAAATCACAAGGGTTTGAGCACTTCTTACCTCAGCCCATATGAAGTAGGGATAGAACCCACTTAGAATCCATGTTGGAGTATCCCTAAACACCCAAAATCACAAGATTTCAACACTAACTACCCAAAAACGTGTAATAGTAGAGAATTTCAAAAACTGGGAAGAGATAAATGGAATACTCACCACCAAACTTAGATAGAATTGTAGAGGATGAGAAGAGCGACGCGTGGCCGCAAACGGCTCATCAATTGGAGCTCCGTAGCTCAAGTTATGCTGGTTTGAAGATCAAAGAGAGTTAGGTTTTCTCTCTTCTCTTCTCTCTTCTCAAATCAGCGCCCCAACCCTTCTTTTTAGGGTAAAATGAGCTGAAATGCTCACAACTAATGTTTATATATGTTAGGTCTTGGGCCCACTTAGGCCCGGTTTACTTATTTTTGCCCATTGGCCCAATTTTGGGCCAAAATCTTTAAGATTAGCGCTCTAAATCGCACTTTAAATATTTCTACCTTCCCTAATTATAATTCCTCATTTTTTAATCTTATTTACCCATAATCAATTTCCTCAGCTGTAGTACCAGACAGATCTCAGCCGGTACTGCCGGTCAAAATTCCACTGCGCGCTTTTACGCAGAAAACTATATTTTCCGACTCGGAAAAATTCACTGAATCCAAATATCATATTTAAATTATCAAATTCCAATTGCCAAATCTTCCAACCATATTCGCTCCTATTTAACTTATTATTTAATTAATTTCGGTTAGACCGGGTATTACAATAATTCCTTCCATCTTTTCAGCTCTTGGTTAACCCTTAGAGTATGGTTTAATTGTCAAACTCTAACTAGTTACCATTATTATAATGAACTGTGAATGACCTAAGAAACTCATTTCTTCATTCATTCAATCCCCTTGGCCAAGGTTTTATTCATCCCAGTCATTATAATCATAGAGCTCAAACTCTTTACCAAGAGTTGATGGATTCCTTATTGACTAATCATTAATTCTACAAGTATTTAAATCATACCCAATATCCATTCAACTAGCACCCTAGGGTATTAGGTGTCCGAAATCAAAGTATAATAAATACATTGTTAATTACTATGACAGTCGCAGGTCAAAGGAAACTCTATTACTATGTTCATCTTGAGAATATCCTATTGACAAATGTACGGTAATTATAACCATTAGAAATTCTCAAAGTGAGTCAGTTCAATGGTCATATCTTTATATGCATCATCTATATATATAATTTAATAAATGAGATCTATTAATCTTCATCCAATGAAGACCATTATATATATATTGATCTTTCCGGATTATTAATATCCTTTTTAATAATCCTATGACCAAGAACAATTTAGATTAAATTATAAAATATTTATCTCTCAATATTATGATCACTATCACAATGATAAATCTCTAAATTTAATCAAGGACCTTATTATATTAATATTTTAATATAATAACAATAAAAAATTATTTGACACATGATTGATTGGATTGTGGTCATACTTCTTACTCCCAACAATTATCAACTAACAAATCAGTTAGACTAATCAATCACAAACAAAATGAAAATATGAAGAGTAACAATATTAAAATAACATTAATTGTCTTAAGAAATCAATTAATCAATCAAGCTAGATATAACACTCAATAGAATCAATTAATCAATCAATTAATCACAAAATATATCTATAGCTATATATTACATATTAACTAAATTAACTAAATCATAATTAATTTCCTAAGTGATTTGATAGATGCAATATATAAATAATATAAAACAGCCCAAAGAAGGAAAAATCACAAACTGTCCCAATCTCCTACATCAAAAAAGTTCAGTTGACACATATAGGACTTAGTAAACCTATAAAAAGTAAAATCTACTTGAAAATACTAACTACCCCTCTCAATCACATCAATCATCACAACAAACAACAAACACCTATGAAAAGCAGTCAACGCATCAATCAAGGTGTAAAGTGAGAAAAAATAAAATTGCTAAACTCAAACAGTCAAAAGAAGGAAAAATCATAAACTGTCTTAATCTTCTACATAAAAAAAAGTTGAGTTGACAAATATAGGACTTAATAAACCTATAAAAAGTAAAATCTACTTGGAAATACCAACTACCCCTCTCAATCGCATCAATCACTACAACAAACAACAAAGACCTATAAAAAGACATCAACACATCATCCATCATGTAAGGTGTGGAAAAAACAAAATAAAATAAATAAATTACTCCATTTTTTAATTAATATTTTCCCTAAAAACAATAACACATTATACACAAAATTTCGTAAAGTGCTTAATCCTAGTTATAAGAGCATACGAAAAAAAAAATACAACCAAAAATCAACATGCAAAGAAAAAAATGGTAAAAAACCATATGTAACATAAATAAAAAAGAATATAAAAATGAAATTAAATTCATATTGATTTGAAACAAAAAGGGGAAAAAACACACAGAAAAGATAACAATCTACTGTAGACTACTAATTCAATAGGAAAAGACATGATTCAACAAATCTAATGCTATTATAGAGTCATAAATTACCCTACAACCCACCCACACCAAACTGAACCCTACCACCTCATCATAGACTTCTAACCCATATACTATTAACTTCTACCAAATTCATATAACAAAAGTACATCAGTCAACATAAGTATCCCATATCACTGCATCATAAACAGTACACTAAACTGAGCCTAGAAAATAGATTCTGTAATTATCAAAAATTTAATTTTACATATATAGGAGTTAGGAGATATATAAAAAATAAAATCTTATTGGGAATATCAAGTATCTCTCTGAATAACATCAATAATGATAACTAAGATGATAGAGCAATAAAAATTAACAAATATTATCTCTTATAAAATAACTCAAATTTGAGGGTTTTAAATTAGTTACCAAAAATGAATTTGACACCTTTAGATGAGAAAATATAAAATTGAGAAATTTGAGACATTTAAATATAATTTACATCCATTAAATATAACATTTTCTTTCCTAACAAATTGTCCAATTAGAAAACTTGTCATTTCAATAAAAAAGTATTATCCAATTCAAGTAACTAATTCAAGTGGCAAAATCCTTTTTAAACTGAATAGGTATTCACCAAATCAAGTAACTAATTCAAGCGACTAAATATTTTTTTAAACTGATTTTAACACAAACGAATCTTACACTTTTTTGCATTCAGAAAGTGCACACAAATCAATTAAAGCAAAATGACACAAACATCTTTTATACAATTCAAGTAACTAAATCTTTTTTTAAACTGATTTTAACACATAAATCCTATAGTTTGTTCATTTGGATCAACAATGCAATGAGATGAAAGGTAATTAAGTCGTCGTTGCATCAACAATCAATCAATATTATTTTGAAAATAAATGCCAAAAAGAAAGGATTTGTCACAAAAATGAAAAGGTAAAGATTGACCTAATATAATGTACGAAAATACCCATTCATAGCACAAACTTAATCATTTAAACAACTAACTCGATATCAACTCATCATCATTAGAGGAAACGGCAGCACCTTGCATATAATGCATGGAAAACTCAGTTCTTCTTTCTCTTCCTTCTAAATATTCCTTAAAAAAATAAATTAAAAGTAGATATAAGTTTACTGGATGCAACAACAGACAAACAGCAAAAATAGAGATTTTAAGAAATAAGAAGTTAAAGAAAACATTAACAACTCAAATAATGTTTGTTATGTTAACAGACACGATCTTAGCTTCAATTTCACTATAATAATGTCCTAAACATAAAACATGATTTTAATTTTTGAATCTCAAGTAAAAAAAATTATAGCTAATTATTAATTAAAAGAAAATGAATAGTTAGACTAACATAAGCAAACATTATACACTAACTTATCACAATTTAAAAAATAATAAGGGTTAGAAAAAGAAGAGTTGGAGTTCCAGTAGAAAATAAATCGAGAAAAAAAAAAAAAGAAAAACTGAACAGCAACCTTTTACCTCACTCCAATGATAAGCCTCTTTAGTTGTTCTTTAGTTGTACTTCATTGCTTGCAGTCATAGCCTGTTAGCCTGATTACCTGAAATTATAAAATAACGAAGGATTAAAACTAATTTATGAATTCAAATGGAAAACAAACTTAATATCCAACAATTCTTACTATAAGCCTACTATTTTTTTCATTCAATAAACTTTTTTTGTTTTCTTCACATCAGGAATGGAAAAATAAAATGGACATACATAATCATCTATAAATTCCCTTAAGGAAAAGTCTCTTGATTGGGATCACCACAAGCTTACATTTAAATCAAAGTAGAGATATAACAAACAAATTTTAAATTGACTTTAACATAGAAATAATCCCAGTTTTATCTAATTCAATACACCAAAGTATGATAGAAATTTAAGAAACTATTGCTAACAAAAAAGGCAAAAAGAATTACTAAAAAATATAAAAATGCAGAAAATGACAAAAGCAAAATAAATTAAAAAGATACACACACAAAATTCAAAATGCAATAAAAAACTGAAAACGAAGAAAAGATTAAAAAATCACAACTTATTAATATAAGAAACCCAATATATAAATTAAAAATTAAGAACGATTGTAAATCATTCTCATTACCTAGAATAGTAGCCAACAAATTCTGGTGTCGTGTAAATACATTGTAGTGAGATAACATTAAGCAAATCGAAGCCGACATAGTCCAAAACGCAACCGCCGAAAATATTCCTTTGCTTTGCAATGGCTACGGGCGACCACAACTCCACACACCTGATCATCGCGCTCACCGAAAGGTCAAGCCAGCCTAGAAGATCCAAAGGAAAAATAGAATGGAATCACTAGAATTGTGAAAAATGAAAACCCGGGAGGATGGCACAAATTACAAAACGTTGGAGATCACAAGATACAGATTGGAATCAAGAAACACTAAGTCCGAGTGATTCTTGAGGGAGAGAATCGAGTCTATTATAAGGAGTAGAAATCATTTAATGGTGACTTTTGGATTTTGGCTTGAACTTTACCCATCAAATTCTCTAAGTTACAATTTAAATATTTGCAGATAATTATCATGAGGCCTATTTAGCTTTTTATTATACAAAAATACATATGATATCAAGAGAAGTGTATATATTAAAAATTATAAGAGAAGGAAAAGAAGTTATTTTTAAATAATAAATATAAAACTGTACACACTAAAATCTGTTAAGTATCTGAAGAGGCATACTAAAATTAATTATCAGCTATTAAAAGTTTAAGCCCTTTTCAAATAATAATAACAATAATAACTAAAAAAAATTCTCCTTTTTATCCTATATTGAATATTAATTATAGATATCACCATTTTCTTTATGTCTCCTAAGACTGTACAATTATTAGTATGAATGTGAAATTAATAATAATAAATATCATAATAATAACAACTTCACATATTATCCATATTAAATAGGATATACTTTATTTTTAGATAGATTAGATGACGATATATTACATTATTTAAAATTGAATTTAAAATTGTTCATGAGAACACTAATTTTATACTTTGTCATAAAGAAACTATATCAATAATAATTTTATGTTTCTAGCATTTTAATACTATAATTATTATTTTTTACTGTATTATTATTATTATTATTATTATTATTATTATTATTATTATTATTATTACTATTTTAATACTAACAATATGAAAAATTAAAGCAAATAAGCAATATCCTTTATCACATTATTATTCTAATACTAACCTATTTTGGTTGAAGAAAATTTAAATTGAAGCATGATCTAAAGGCGCATCAGCATGCACCACATCTTCCATTCCCCAACAGATTTTTAATGCAGTTTCAAATACACCCAACTGTTAGAAATCTCCAAACTCAATTACACTAGAAATTTCATAAAAAAGAAAAGATATGTCTTTACAAAATAGATATTCAAGAAAATAAAAACCAAAAAAGTAGAGAAAGAACAAAAAAAAGAATTGTAAGTAAACATTCAAAACTTTTCTCCATTAAATATTTAATAGAGAACAATATTAAACATTATAAAACCACACAAAAGAGAACAAATTACACATAATCTATACAACAATAAGCAAAATCGAAAATGACTTACCTTAACTTCCTCTAAGAGCTTCGTCTCTCAACCGGATAAATGATCACGCGTCTCTAGCTCCAAGTAATACATGAAAACTGAGAACAAATAACAAAAAGAAATTTGAGGACTTTAAATCAGTTACCAAAAATGAATTTGACACCTTTAGATGAGAAAATATAAAATTGAGAAATTTGAGACATTTAAATATAATTTACATCCATTAAATATAATATTTTCTTTCCTAACAAACTGCCCCATTAGAAAACTTGTCTTTTCAATAAAAAAGTATTATCCAATTCAAGAAACTAATTTAAGTGGTTTAAATCCTTTTTAAACTGACTAAGTATTCACCAAATCAAGTAACTAATTCAAGCGACTAAATATTTTTTTAAACTGATTTTAACACAAACAAATCCTACACTTTTTGCATTCAAAAAGTGCACACAAATCAATTAAAGCAAAATCACATAAACATCTTTTATACAATTCAAGTAACTAAATCTTTTTTAAACTGATTTTAACACACATAAATCCTACAATTTGTTCATTTGGATCAATAGTGCAATGAGATTAAAGGTAATTAAGTCGTCGTTGCATCAATCAATCAATATTATTTTGAAAACAAATGCCAAAGAGAAAGGATTTGCCACAGAAAAGAAAAGGTAAAGATTGACCTCATATAATGTACGAAAATACCCATTCATAATATAAACCTAATCATTTAAACAACTAACTCAATATTAACTCATCATCATTAGAGGAAACGGCAGTACCTTGCATATAATGCATGGAAAACTTAGTTCTTCCTTCTCTCCCTTGTAAATGTTCTTAAAAAAATAAATTGAAAGTAGATATAAGTTTACTGGATGCAACAACAGACAAACAGCAAAAATAGAGATTTTGAGAAATAAGAAGTTAAAGAAAACATTAATATCTCAAATGATGTTTGTTATGTTAACAGACACAATCTTAGCTTCAATATCACCATAATAATGTCCTAAACATAAAACATGATTTTAATTTTTGAATCTCAAGTAAAAAAAACTATAATTAATTATTAATTAAAAGAAAATAAAGAGTTAGACTAACATAAGCAAACGCTATACACTAACTTATCACAATTTAAAAAATAATAAGGGTTAGAAAAAGAAGAGTTGGAGTTCCAGTAAGAAACAAATGGAGAAAAAAAAAAGAAAAACAGAACAGCAACCTTTTACCTCACTCCACTAATAAGTCTCTTTAGTTATTCTTTAGTTGTACTTCATTGCTTGCAGTCATAGCATGTTGGCCTAATTACCAGAAATTATAAGATAACTAAGAGTTAAAACTAATTCATGAATTCAAATGGAAAACAAACTTAATATCCAACAATTCTTACTATAGGCCTACTATTTTTCTCATTCAATAAACTTTTTTTGTTTTCTTCACATAAAGAATGGAAAAATACAATGGACATACATAATCATATATAAATTCCCATAAGGAAAAGCCTCTTGATTGGGATCACCACAAGCTCACATTTAAATCAAAGTATTGATATAACAAACAAATTTTAAATTAACTTTAACACAGAAAAAATCCCTGTTTTATCTAATTCAATACAACAAAGTATGATAGAAATTTTAAAAACTATTGCTGACAAAAAAGCAAAAAGAATTACTAAAAGTTGCAAAAATGCAGAAAATGACAAAAGCAAAATAAATTAAAAAGATACACACACAAAATAAAAAATGCAAGAAAAAACTGAAAACGAAGAAAAGATTGAAAAATCACAACTTATTAATATTAGCAACCCAGTATATAAATTAAAAATTAAGAATGATTATAAATCATTCTCATTACCTAGAGCAGTAGCCAACAAATTCTGGTGTCATGTAAACACATTGTAGTGATATAGCATTATGCAAATCGAAGCCTACATAGTCCAAAACGCAACCGCCGAAAATATTCCTTTGCTTTGCAATGGATACAGGCCACCACAACTCCACACACCTGATGATCACGCTCACCGGAAGGTCAAGCCAGCCTAGAAGATCCTTTACCTTGATTAAAAACAAACATGCAAAACAACTCAAATCCTCGGCAAAGGAAACACAACTTAAAATCCCAAATAAAAAAGATAAAATGTTCAGAAATAAAGAAACTGATAGAGGGATTCTGAAGTTAAATTCACCTTCCAACAGAATAGAGAGACCTCAAAGGCTCACAATGAAGTTCAACGGAATTTGCAACCTCTACAGAAGCCCGACTGCTGGCAAGGGACACATCGGAAAGTTCAAGTAAAGCAACAGATAAGCATTTCAAGAAAAACACATCTAAGTGTCTCAAAATTGAAATTTTTTAATAACTAATAGTATTTCAAGAAAAACAGTTTTTTTTCCATTTTAAAAAACAAATAATTAAAAAAAAATTTCACACCCTATCAATCCAAGAATCAACGGTGACTCCCTGTAATACAAATACACAAACATATTATATAATAAGTGATTTATAAATAAAAATTACCTTCTCTTTTGTCTTAGCGATCAATTTATGTGTACTTCTCTTTCATCTTTCTTCTTAGACATCCCAAGATCTTCATCAAATGAAAGAGACAAAAACACCTGAAGCATTATAAAACAACAAACATCACTCAACAGCTTTGTGCTTAACGAAAAACCTTCCACAAAAAATTTAATGAGTTTTGCAAAGAGAATTTATGATTCTATCACTCTATCAGTTTATAAAGCACAACATCAACTTATTAGAAAAATAAAAAGTTGACAACGTATAGAATTCAAACACAAAATAGAACTAAATGAATTAGCAACTACCATCAGAAACAAAACCCATTCAATGGAATCTGGATACAACTGACAATTATTAGTCTTAATATAATTTAACTTTTATAAAATAAAGCAGCTCAAACCCTGGGAAAAGAAAATGCAACTAAAAATCCCAAATAAAAAAGATAAAAAATTCAGAAGCAGGGATAGAGAAAATCCGTACATCAGGGGGACACCGGTTGAGATCCCGGGCCAGAATTTGTCAACCAGGTTAGAAGTGTAAGTGATAACCACATCATTTTAAAGGAACAAATGGAATTGATATATTTTACCTATTTAGGAATCTGGATCAAGTAAACCTAGTAATCAACACACAAAAAGAATCTCAAACTACAAATATGAGTCAAAATAAAAATTCAAGATTATTCAAAACTACACACATACAATAGAATTATAGATTACCACATAACACATCCTTTCATATATAAAACAAGGAATCACATGAATCAATTATCAAAGGAAATATCAACACATATCAAAAGTATAACCAGAACCATATTAAGCACCTGGCACAAAGGCTGACCAATTGGCTCCAGGTACTCCCATCCTCTAGCCCTAGCAACAGCACCAACAGCCTGAAACATTCACATATCACGGAATCATTAGACCACTATGAATATATGAATCTCATATTTCAATTAATTAAAAAGAATAGTGATTCAAAGGAAACCCCATCAAACAAAAAGACATTTGATTCAATAACCTCAACACTCGCTGGATCAGACCAAGAACCCTCGCTCAATCGGCAGTACCGATCCATTGGGCGGATACAATGAAACCGGATATGATGGAATAGAAAATGAAAAGGTTCTTCATTTTCTACACTAAGAAAAACTGATGATCACATCAAGCACAAAAATAACACAACAAAAAACCCTCCACAAACTTAAAAATCAAACAAATTATAAATTTTACCTCGGCCCGGTCATGGGGATGGTTGAAACAGCAGCGGGAACCATAGCCACAGAATCTAGTCCTCAAATAGTAGATACAATCAGCCTCACTAGGTCTTTGGGGATAAAATTCCTCTGCAGCACCCAATCCCATTTGTCACACAGCCTCTGTATTTTTCAAAATCAGGATCACACACACTTCACAACACCCCCACATTCTCCTATAAGACAAATTACAATCGCAAAAAATCACAAACATTGGGAAAAAAGGGAAACGATTTTCATATTTTATTTTATGAACAAAAAATGAAAAAAATAGAGCAGCTAGAGCATTATATCAAATCTTACATAATATTACACCTTTGAGTCAAATTTCGATCCACTCCGGCCATTGATCAGATCGGGAACCCTCGCTAGATCGCCCATACAGCTCCATTCCGCAGACACAAGGAAACCGGATCTGATGGAATAGAAAATAAAAAAGGTTCTTCCAATGAGATCTGTTGTTGGATCTCATCACAACAATCGATTGTTCCTCCTCAGCGCCTCTCTGCAACTCCACAGATTTCCATCCTAATCCCCAGAGACCGTTTCATGATTCATAGTACAGAAGATGCGTTAAAATTCCAGAGAAATAAAAAGAAGTAGAATCAGAATGAGATCTCCATCAGAATGAGGGTTTGCAAAAGAAAGAGAGAGAAGGGAATAGGGCAAGAACGAAGGAAAGAGAACAAGAAAGAGAGCAGGCGAACGATGGCAGAGGTGGCAAGAGTTATCCGAAGGAAGGGAAAGAAGGGAGGAAGAAGCTCAATTTAGTGAAGCTCGAGGAGATGAATAGGGTTTCAAAGGGAGAGAGAGAAAGAAGAGAAGGAAGGGACACCATAAAGGAAGAAAGAGAAGAAAAGGAAGCTGACGAAGAAAGAGAAGAGAAAGAAGCTGAGTTATGTTACGGGACCCTTGAAAAGACATTTTTTGAATTAAAAGAAAACTCTAAAAATCCACAAAATACCACTTCGGATATAATTCCTCCTCTATACCATTGTTATATAGATACTGTTTACAGTTTTTTTTTACTTAAGTAAATAAAAAAGAGGCAAATTTACTTGAATCTTTTAAATAAATATTTAGCACATAAATCTCTTCTTTTTATATCAATTAATTTTTATATACAAGCTTTTTTACTAAACAAATTTTATAAGTTCTGAAAATTTCTTACCCCTAAAATGCGCCTTTTACGGCACATATGTTTCACACGCCTTTTTAACAGATTTTTCAATCAATCAACGCGCGAATATATAACTTCCTTTTCTGAAAGGATTTTGTTTCCCTTTTCAAATTTCTTCTGCGTTTTCTTGCCTTCTCACTTCAATCTCTTTTGTGCGTTTCTCTCTGCCTTCTTCTTTGCCGTTTATGTAAGTTTCTCTCTGTGTTCTCTTTCTTCGTTTTTCCCGTTTTCCGTTGTTTCTGAAATTAAGCTCTGAAATCATTTTAAAGATAATGGATGATTCAACTTCAGATTGTTAGCTGAATCAGAGCGAAGTGGATTTTGAATTTGAATCCAATGAAGTTCTTGAGGTGTGGTTTAATTCCAGTTAATAATTGAATTTGAATTTGAATCCAGTTAGTAGTTTAAGATTATGTAGCTGAATAATGTGTGAACTTTGTTTGTAAAATTTGTTGTTCATTATTCGTTGTTTGAATTGAATCTAATGTACTAGTTCAAATGAATTTTTTGCATTTTATATCAAACTTTTGGGTGTAAATGAAAAATATTTGGGTGTATTTGAGAAAAGTTTGGGTGTATTTACAATTTATGACTTTTCATTTGACTAAGGGTGAATCGTCTTATTCTTTTAGTTGAATTGTTTTAGCTTCTGTTTAATGATGTTTCAAGAATCTAATTTTTTTTATTTTTTATGATGGCTTTATAGTTGTATTTGCATTCTATAGTTTATTCTTGTTTTAATATGGTATATTTTGGGTGTATTTTGCAGCCCCTCTGTGGTGTTGATGAGCAGTTTGTTTCCAAGGTTGGGATAACTTTTAACACTGATGCACCACTATTTCGTGGCACATTTTGTACTTAATTGAGTATATTTTATCCACTAAACTCATACTTATTCATATAATTCGCATGTTTTACATTTTCCTTCCTAATTTTGTGCTATGATTGAAAACAAGCTTCTTTTGCCCTAAATTTGCTAACTTTAATCCTCTCTTATTACCATTCGATGCCTTGATATGTGTGTTAAGTGTTTTTAGGATTTATAGGGCAGGAATGGCTTAGAGGATGGAAAGGAAGCTTACAAAAATGGAAGGAACACAAGAAATCAAGGAGCTGTCCAGCGAGAAACGACGCACGCGCGTACCTGACGCGTGCGCGTGAATTGGATATTTGCACAGCGATGCGTACGCGTGACTGACGCGTACACATGACAAGGAATTTTGCCAAGCGACACGTACGCATGACATGCGCCACGTGCAGAATTTGCAAAAAGTGCTGGGAGCGATTTCTGGGCTCCTTTTGGCCCAGTTCCAAGCCCGAAAAACACAGATTAGAGGCTGTAGAGTGGAGGAATCACATTCATTCATTCACACAACTTTCATTCACATAATTTTAGATTTTTAGATGTAGTTTTCTGGAGAGAGGCTCTCTCCTCTCTCTAGGCTTTAGGGTTTTAGGTTTAGCTTTTCTTAATTTCAGCTTTCTACTTTACTTTAATTTAGTTTTCGTCTACTCTTATTAGTTCTAGAACCTTAGTTTATCTATTCTTCTTTTTGGTTTATTGATTTTCCCAATTTAATTTATGAACCCTTCATGTTAGATTCAATTTCTTATTAATGCAATTTGAGGTATTTCATATTTATTGTTTCTTGCTTTATTATTATCATTGATGCTTGCAATTGGTTGTTTGGATTTAATATTCCTTGCTAGTCTATGTTTTTATGTTGTGCCAACCAAGTGTTTGATAAAATGCTTGGTTGGATTTTAGAGTAGGTTTTTCCCCTTTTGGCTTGGGTTGAGTAATTGGACACTATTGAGTTGTCAAACTCCCTTGTTGATTGATAATTGAAAGTTGCTAGTTGATTTGGATCCCTCTAAAGCTAGTCTTTCCTTAGGAGTTGACTAGGACTTGAGGAATCAAATTGATTCATCCACTTGACTTCCCTTCATAATTAGAGGTTAACTAAGTGGTAGCAATGGACAATTCTCATCACAATTGATAAGGATAGCTAAGATAGGACTTCTAATTCTCATACCTTGCCAAGAGCTTTATTAGCTACTAGTTTAATTCTTGCAATTTTATTTTCTTGTTCCTTATTCAAAAACTCAAAAAGATAATTTTCCATAACCAATAATAACTACACCTCCCTGCAATTCCTTGAGAGATGACCCGAGGTTTAAATACTTCGGTTTAATTTTATTGGGTTTGTTTTAGTGACAACCAAATTTTTGTATGAAAGGAATATTGTTGGTTTAGAAACTATACTTACAACGGGAATTTATTGTGAATTCTTTACTAGCAAAAATCCGTTCATCAAACACCCTTGAAGATGTTGCAAAATTCTACAAGGATTATTCGAAGGCTGCAAGTTTTTCTACAAGAGTTCGGAGCACAAATAAGAAGGGAAACAAAATTAAGAATCAATTGATTACATATAACCCAGAGGAAAAATGGAAATCGAAAATATCTCCAACCGAGAAGACAAATCCCTTAGGTAGTTTAAATTGTACTGCAAGAATTTATATACACATATTGAAGGATATTAGTGTTTGGATGTGTTGCATCATTCACATCCCTGCTATCCAAATCAAGCAGAGATGCTCAAACAGCACAGGGAACTAAGCATGTCCGTGTGTCGTACAATAGAGAATAACGAGGAAGCCGGTATCAGACCAGGCAAAACTTACCAATCATTTGTGGTAGCAGCCCGGGGTCACTGCGAGTTAAATTTTATCGAAAAAGACGTGAGAAATTACATCACGAGAGAAGTGTGGAATGTTTTGAAACTAGATAATGCAAAAGAATTCGGTAAATACTTATTAAGAATGAAAGAGAAGAATCAGAATTTCTCTTTCGAGCTCGAACTCGAGGACGATCAGTCGATTAAGCTTGCTTTTTGGGCGGATGCAAGGAGCAGGGTTGCCTGTGAGTATTTCGAAGATGTTATTTCATTCGACACCACCTACAGTACAAACAGGTAATATGTTATTCTGGTTTATAATGCTGAATTAATGTTGTTTTATGAATCTGCTGCAGAGGTGTATATTGAATGTTTTTGGGTGTATAAGGTCATTATTTGGGTGTATTTAATGATTTCAATTCTGTTTTGTCATAATCTGTTTCAGGTATAATCTGGTTTGTGGTTCTTTTGTCGGGGTGAATAACCACAGTCAGTCAACACTTCCTGGATGCGCTTTGATGAAAAACAAAGATATTCAATCATTCAAATGGTTATTTGAATGTTAGATTCGTTGCATGGGAGGAAAGGCTCCGAAAGGGATTCTCGCCGATCAATGCGCATCGATGCAAAGGGCTATCGAGGCTTGTATGCCCACAACAATTTACCGTTGGTGTATTTGGCACATCATGAAGAAGATTCCAAGCAAATTAAACGGCTATAAGGGACATCTGGAAATCGAACAAGAAATGAGCCATGTTATTTAGAACTCTCATACCAAAGAATCATTTGATAGGAATTGGAATGATTTTCCGCTGAAGTATGGTCTTGTGGACAACAAGTGGCTTTCAGGTAATGTCTTTTAAAATCTGCAGCAGAGGTGTAAATTGCATGTTTTTGCGTGTATTATAGTCTAATTTAGGTATTTTTTGCAGAGCTTTACGAAGACCGTCATATATGGATTTCAATTTATCTGGATCACCACTTGTAGGCCGGATGAGAAGCACACAAAGGAACGAGAGCATGCATGCGTTTTTTAACAAGTTCATTACCCGAAACAGCTCACTTAGCCAATTCGTCAAACAATACGATAATTGCTTTGGAAGCAGGGAGCAAAGAGAGAGAGAATCGGATGCTGCAGATTTTCACACCGTCATACCGTGTGCAACAAAATCCTCCATAGAAGCCTAGTTTCAACATGTGTACACTCACCAAAAGTTCGGGGAAGTCCAAGCACAATTCAGAGGGAAGGTGAATTGTATCACAAGATTAACGAACTCTGCTTTAGGCTATTTGGTATACGAAGTTAGAGAACAAGTTTCTAGCTCAACATTCAACAACTTTGCGGTTTCCTATGACTCGGTAGCAGCCCAAGTGAAATGCCAGTACTTATTATTCGAGTCAAGAGGGATATTGTGCCGTCACGCCCTAAGCGTGTTAAGCTTTGAATGAGTAACCGAAGTGTCACCTAGATACATATTGGAACCATGGAGCAAGAACGTAAAGAGGAAACACACACACATCAAGAGTAGCCACGATGAGCTACTGTTGGTGCCAAGAAGCAAGAGGTTTAATGAATTGGTATTTCTTTCGCAAAATATATGCGAATTTGCATCAAAATCCGAGGAGCTCACCGCCATTCTGCACCGCGCCTACGATAACGTCGTTGTTGAGATGGAAGAACTGAAAGCCAAAAGGAAGAGGACATGTTCGTTATCTCACGAAGATGCCAACTTGGAATCCGTTAACGAGCTTCAAAGCCACCAAGGGTGAGAACAATAGGACGTCCCAAAAATAGACTAGGTTCAAAGTTGGACAAATAGATTGCAAATGCCTCAAAGAAAAAGAAAACAAACGCTCTAAGCGAGGTAAAAATGATGTTCTTTAAATAGGGGGTAATTGAGTTTAATTTTTTTGTTAATAGTTTTGCTAATATGTGAATTTATTTTTTCCAGTTGAACCTTTTTTATGGCGCATCAGTGGTGCAACCAAATTCCAGCCAATATCATGGACATGTTATGAATTATCAGTTCAGAAATCCAGCAGCAGTGAATAGGTTTTTAGGTGTATAGTGACATTATTTAGGTGTAAGTATAAATTTTTTGGGTGTATTTTTTGCATTCTATTATTTTTGACATTTTTCTTTTTTTATATTTTTGAGATGCTGCTGTTTGTGTTGGTAATTATTGTCTTGTTTATATTTGTTTGTTTTAAATTTGCAATACATATACAATCAAATCCTAAAGAGGTTAACAATTCAAATATCTGAATTTCCATACATCCTGGTTGGTTTTTCCATGGAAATATGTGAGGACTCAATTTTGGTGTATACCGGTTATATTTGAGTGTATTATTAAAGTAATTGGGTGTATTAGCACGTTTTGTGTTGTTTTGCTTCATTTTTTTTTTGAACTTGTAATTGACAGCTTTTGAATACAGCACAGACAGTTTATTTATGCAAAAATAATTTATAATAAGATTGGATTAAATAATCACAAAATTTACAAAAATTGTTCAAACTATTCCAAGACTATACACCACTCAAACTAATCACTGTCAATATCATCTGATTCTATTTGACAATATGGACTCAATAACACTGCAGATGGCTTGGACAATCTTATTGCTTCACTTTCTCTAATTCCTGTATCTCTGTCTCGATTCATTTCATGGAACAGAATACATGAAGCATATTCAACTCGAAAGTGGTCCACCTCCGCCTACAATTTAAAAGAATATTCGTTTAATGAACTCTGTTAATTTAGTAAAGTAATAGAGAGTTATAGAGTTTTAAACACAATTACCTGTGTCCTATTGTCCCAGTCATATTTCCCCTTTTTAATGTTTTAAGGCTCAATTATTTCAAATCATTTCATTACATAAATAGCACAATCATAGCTGAAAACCAAAAATAAATTAGCAAATTAAAATAGGATAGTAAGAAAAAACACAATTTTCCGAGAGAAAGATTTTATACTTTATTTTTTTTCCTGAAATGTTAATGTATGGTAGTTCAATTTCACGATCGTCTTTCTTGAGAGGTGCTCCGCCGGCGTATACTCTCATTCTGGAAATCACATACCCCTAAAAATAGAAAACAAAGCAAAATATAAGAAAAACTAAATTAAATACAAGATTACACACAAAGGATTCTATAGTACACCTTATTTTGAACAGAACTACACCCAAATATTAAAATGCAACAACAGAAATAAGTTACAACAAAATTATTAAGCTTCATTCTGGGTTTAGAAGGACACTTTTTGTGAAATGGGTTAAGGATACAAAATTTTTTCTTCCTTACATCAGCCACCCATATCCACCAATGCTCCGCAAAGCAAACAGGTGCAAATATCTGAAGTATGGCCACATTGAACAGTCTTTTAGTTTAATTGTCACATAACCAAAGAATTCTGATAAGAAGTTTTAGAAATGAAAACTTACATATGGATGGGATGCTAATTTTTTAAGGTCCAAAAGGGGATGAACATTTTGTAATCCTCAATCATAAATGGCTTTTTTATTTTGGCTGTAAGAACTCGCCACCCTTATGATTCCCAATAGTCATGTTCTACACCATTTTGTGAAACACCATATGAAATATTTAATACACCCAAAACATTACATAAATACACCCAAAATTGAGTTCAATACACCTTACCATAATATTAGAGGGAAAACAATAAATTTCTTCTTCAAATCTTTTAATATTTTGTTTGTTCAGAATCAGACACATAGCAGTGACAATCTAAAAGAACAAAAAACCCAAATTAGTTACATCAATCAACATTGCAGTCACATGTCATAATAAAATCATTAATCTTATTCTAATATTACCTCAACTTCGATATATGAACTAGCTTTTAGATACGTAAAGTGGATCTTTGACAATAGCAATGGTTGTTGGGCATTGAGGGTGCACATTGGCTCATACTCATTAGTAGTTCCATCTCCGTATGTCTTTACATGTGTGGCCCAAAGGTAGCACTTCTCTTTCATCTCAACCGAAAATTCCTTCCTCCTTGCAGGAGTTTCAAACTTTTCAAAAATTTGGTCGGCTGGCTGCTTTTCGAGCGGGGGACTTTTACCCTCTGCAAAGTCCATTGCTGCCTTAACTCCAGTGTTTACAATTTTCTCTACCAGCTCCTCTAATTCTTCAATTAGTATAGATGTCTCAAGACTTTTTCCTTTCTGAGATCCTGGTTGCCCCTCTTGAGTCAGCGTTTCTTCTTGACTTGAATCAGTGAAGTCGAGGCTGAATGACAGCGCCAAAAATTGTTTTGGTACATAGGATGCTGTGTTGGTGATCATCATTAATGCAGCAGTGGCTTCAGGGGGTGGATTACTGTGTGTTAACATATATGATATTATAAGAATAAGAATAGACGAATGTTATCGAAAGAAAGTTATATTGTGTAGAACTCACATTTTAGATGGAGCTGGTGGCACTGTGGGTGTGCTTTCAGCAGGTTTCTGGGGTTGTGGAGTGCTGCAGGGTTAGAGAAAAGGATTCAAATTATAAAAAAACCAATTATAGCTCAATTCTGAAGAGATACACCCAAATAATAACCAAATACACCCGAATATTATTCCTCACCACTTAGTTGTTTCTTCACTAATTTTCTCACTCGGAGACTTTGGGGGGATGGTTCAATTGGTGGCACAGGGCTTGCTGATATTGTCTGGGACAGAGGCATGCATACTTGAATCGGAACTCTAAACAAGACAAAAATAAAAAGTTAAGAAACTCCCTTAAATAGATTATTAGAAAGTTGAAATTTAGTTGTAAAACACACATATCAAGCGGTTCAGATTGTGAATGTGTCTCCATCCGAACAACGATCATCTTCTGTTAAGCTGGGTCACTGACTGATTCTTCTTCGAGACCCAACCTGAAATCCACCCAAATAATGTTAAAATACACCTGAAGCAATGAAAATAAACACAGGATCTATTTTTTTGAGAACTTACGTAGTTGCAGATTTTTTTTTCCTACCTTTTTTTTCTTGAATAAAACATTAAAGGGATTTTTTCTAAAAAAATATATATATATACAGAATTAGAAGCAGATGGTAACAAAAGAATTAAGCAACTGGTATTAGAAACAGAAATTACATGCTATCCGAGGGTTTGTTTATGCTGCTTTGATCCGTTTGTGCTTGAAACAATGGATCATTCTCGCTTTCTAAGTTCACCTCCGACATTCTAAGTATAAAATAAACATAGTTCAGTAAAAATACTATTTAATTAAATCAGGATCTCAAAATCCTATCAAATAAAGGATCTTACATTTTGGATGAGTCATAGTGACCTTCCATCGATGGGAGCCTAGCTCCCTTCATCCTGGGAAACCAAAAACAATTATCAGCAACAAAAACACCTTAAAATAAGCAATATACACCCAAATTCAACATACCCCTGTGCAGCAGCCTTTTCATTGGTTTTCTTCTTTTTTTTTATTCTCTTAAGAATTCTTCTATTACTTCAGTTCTAATATCAGTTCTGACAGTACATGAAAAAGAATATGTTAACAAATATAATTTTGATGATAAAGGGTAAGATAGCTTTACAAAGTATCTTACACATCATAGGATTGAATTTGTTTTTCAGAAGACGAATCCTCAACAATCTGCTTTCTTTTTTTGGACTGCGTCCTGGAAATAAAAACAAGTATGAATCGGACAAACACAACAAAATTGATGATAAAATACTCTCGAAAGCAGTGCATACTTTTTGGGTGGAGTCTGAATTTTTTTCTTTGATTTTTGTTTTTTTATTGGTGACGGTTCTTCACTTCTGAAATTAAACGAGAAACACTATGTTAATACATCAAATTTTGATAATAAACAAAAAAGAAAGTGATGCAATGATCATTTCAGAATCTTACTCATCATCGGATTCACTTTCACTTTCTGAAGTGGAATCCTCCAAAATCTACTTCCCTTTTCTAGATACTATTTTGGAGGGCAAACAATCGTTAAAAAAAAAACCCCTAAAAATATAAAAATATACCCAAAAATATTACTTACTTTTTAGCTGTCCTGGTAGGTTGTTTTCTTGTTTTTGTTGCTTCCTCTGAGTCTTGTTCAAACTCAGACTCAGAGGAAAAATCAAGTTCACTCTCCGATGAATCACTCTCGGATGAACTTGCCTTCTTCTTTTTTGTCCTTTTATTTTTTTCTTTCTTTTCTTTTTCTTTCATTTCCTTCAACTTCTTTTTCACTTCCGCCTTCTTGACGATGCCCTAAAATAGTAGAAACGTTAGTTTACACCATCTACATAAATAAAATACACCCAAATTAGAGAAGGTATTCTGTTCAGTTACCATATGACCATCAGTCTCTCTCTGATTCTCGCAACCAGTAGCTCTCTATTCCAGTGGCTAACCCAGGGCAGTCCAGGGATTGCTTCTCCCTTCTTGTTTGCGTGTTTTGTTATATGGAAATAGACTATCATCAAAGCATAGAGGCAGTCGTCAATCGATTTTTTCTTTTTCAAATGGTAATTGGTTATGCCTTTGATGATGAAATTGAGCACATGGGCGCCCCAGTTGCCCTCCGTTATGTTGTCTATCCAAAAAATTGGAGCTAGGTGGACATGAGATACTTTATTTATTGTAGTTGGCAACAAGAACGCCATTTGAATATAGAGGATGAATATCCTCTTGAACATCAAGCGATCTTGGTCATTGTCAACACCAATATTCATCATCTCATCAGTCAGATTCTTTAATGTCTTCCCTTGGAACCTTCTAAAAATCACTTTGTTCTCCTCAGAAAGATCTTTAAACTTCACTTTATCGGAAAATAGATCTCCTATAAAAAAAAAGAAAACAATTTACACTCCAAATCACTTGAAATACACCAAATATCACTCATATACACCTAAATTTATTGCTTGATTACATGAGATCAGAATAAGATATTACAAAGAATAGATTACAGAGAATGCAAGTATAGAGGTTTTCTATAATCAGTTACCTGATGCATTGAGGCCAAGGGCAGCCCCTATTATTTTGGGTTTAACTTTAAACGAACCATGGCTTGTGTCCAGTTTGTTTTTGTCCAAATTAAAGGAATTAGCCAACTTCTTTAACAGTTTGTATGGTACATTCATTGGTGGGATGTGCATGAGACCACCAAATCCTAATTCGCGAACGATGGCCTTCTTTGCCTCGCTCATCTTTTCAAATTTTTCACTCAATAGTCGCATGGCACATTTCAATTCTTTGGTTTGCTGTAAACAAAGCAAAATGAGAGTCATTTAAATAACCTATATTTACATTAGGAAAAATTAACTTGTTCTAAGATATATATATATATATATATATATATATATATATATATATATATATATATATGTGCTTACATTGTATTTTTTTCACCTTGACTCTTGGTTGTCATTTTTACTGTAAGGAATAAGAAATATTGTCAATAGATAAAAATACCAGGCAAGTAACAGACACATACACCAAAATACCAGCCACATACACCCAAATACCAACCTCATACACCCAAATCCAATCCTATACACATTTATTATTTTTTCGATTACACGAAATTAAATGAGTTCAAAATGATATTCAACTCAACCAAACATGCATACAATGACATTACAAGGTCAAGCACAAGTACAACAGCACCAATTACACTTCAATACTCTTAATATATATATCAGTCTCATGCACCTCTAGTTTTTTTGGATTACATGATATTATATGAGTTTAGAATGATATTTAAGTTCGAAATGCCACTAGAAGCACCAGTCACATTCGAATTTCGACATATACACTAAAAAATCGGCCATATACACCCAAAAATGATTTCACTTGAAATACAATACAGAGTTTATATGTATACAAACTCACTTCAAAACATGCAAACATGCACAAAAACATATGAAAACACACGTTAAATCATTCACTGGAAGTACGTAAAACAGCGTAAACAACTTGAACAGTTTTATTAGAATAGTAATATCAAATCTAAACCAAGAACAGTGAAACAAAAAGAGAAATACAACGATATAATGCTTTGCCTTCGAAATCAAAAAGAAAAATGAGTGAAAAACCTAGAAGATCAGTGAAACAATACCTTGAATAATGTTTCTTCTTTTTTTTGTGTTTTTTTATGGAGATTTGGATGTTTTCTTGTTGATTTCGTCAACTTTTGGCGAGGAGTTTGAAAGTTTCTTCAGAATTGTGGTTGATTTCGAATGTGCCTTGAATCTTGAAGGTTGCGGTTTTGATTGAGGAAGAAGAAGAGTCGTTCATAATGGTGAATAGCGCACTTTGAAAACGGTTCACTGACGCGCGTGTTTAACACTCTCTTTTGGATGAGAGTATTTTTTGTTGGACTTGGCCTAACTTGTAGGACTTGTAAGCCAAAAAAATTTATATGTATAGTATAACTATTTTTATATTTATATAAAGGTTTAATTATTCTGCAGGTCCCTATAATTTCACCAAATTTTCAATTAAATCCCTATACTTTTTTTCTTTTCAATTGGGTCTCTATACGTTATTTTTTTTAATTTAGTCCCTACCGTCACAAATCTATTTAAAATAACAGAATATTCTATTAAAAAATCAAATATTCTTATAATTAGATTAAAATAATTAATTAAGATCTCTTCTATTTTTTTAAAATACCAATAATACCCTTTGTATTTTGTCCCCAAATTAAAAAACCCTAACCAGCCCTAAGTTAGTTTCCTAAGATCCAAATTGAGTTTCTCCTCCGTCGCACTCTGCTGCCGTCTTCTGTGGCGTCGTCCTTGTCCGTCGTTGGGTGGTCATCGTCCGTCTGCATCGTCCACGGGTCCACGGTCCACGGGTGCTCTGCTCCGCTTGTCTGCCTTGCCCATTGCATTGCCTAGTCTCGCCTTGTCTCACCGCGCCTCGCCTCGAATCACCGATGTTCAACTCCGTCTTGCTTCCTGGATTGGCTCTGCAACAACGTGTGGCTGCTAAAAAATTATGGTAGCGATTAAAATGGTAGCGATTAAAATGGGGATTAAAATGGGGATGAAGCAGCAGGAAGAGTATGATGGCGATGGTGCTGCTGCTGTTTATTCCACACAGAAAATGGTGTTTGCTTACTATGTCACTGGTCATGAATTTGGCCACGCAACTCGTGTTGCGGAGGTAACCTCTCATTTCTCATCCTCATTCTCATTGTCATTGTCGTTCATGATTCATTATTTGGATATTGTATTGCACTTAAGTTTGAATTGCAATTTCAATTTCAATTGCATGTATATATGTAGGTGGTGAGGCATCTAATCCTTGCTGGTCATGATGTTCATGTGGTCACTGCTGCTCCTGAATTTGTTTTCACCAACGAAGTGCATTCTCCTTGCTTGTTCTTTCGCAAGGTGAGTTTAATTCATTTTAGCTTGATTCAGGCTTAGTTTGATAATTTCCAAATTTCCAATTTCAGATTGTGTTGCTGAAGAAGAAAGAGAAGGCTTTACTCTCTGCGAATTTCTCACTCTCTCTCTCACTCACTCTCTCTCTTCAGGTACTTGCAGTGCTATCTGCAGTGTCGATTAGGGTTTAGAATCTGAAAAACCTAAGCCAAGTTTTGTCGTAGCTATTTATTAGAATTCAAATTTTGTACTAATTAATGATTATGTTTGCTCTGAATCCAAATGCTGTACCCAGAATTCTTGTTACTGTGAGTCTGTGATTTTGTGATGCGCTCTTCGTTGCACTCCTAGATTTTAGGAATTCTATTTAATTCAGCTCTAAGCCTTTGTAGAATGCGATGAATTATCTTTTTTGTTTGTATGCTTGTATATATAATTTAGGGAAACTATGTTTGCATTTAGAGCAACACTGCATAGTGAGAACAATAATGAATTTCTTTAGTTTTGTCCTTCCATTTCTAACCTGCTAGTTAACTTTTTCTGTAGGATTATTACCGCGTTACTATTTGCTTGTTTGATTCATTAAGCCTTTGAAGGTGAAGGCTTGCTTATTCAACTATGGGAGATAGTGAAACAGTAGTTGCCGAAGCACCTGCAGCTGAGACACATGCTGCTGCTGGGTTTGGTGACTCTGCCTCAAACCCTACTCAGGAAGCAGCTTCTACTGTTGCTGAGCCTGCTGCAGAGGCTGCTACTCAAGCCAATTCAGCTTATGCCTTAAGTTATTCGAATACTGGCGACGGAAATGCTTATGCTGAGGATCCTAATGCTATGCAACCAGAAGCCCAAACCAATTCAATGGAGGATTCCAAGCAAGGTACTGAAGCTCCAAGTGGGCTTGGAACTGCAGCTACAGGCTCAAGTCAAGTAAATGGTGGTCCAGTGGGTGCAATAGCAAATGCAACAGTGTAAGACCCAAAACCTTTGAAAAAGGGCTATCATTAGCTAATTTCAAATTCAGTGTTTCTGTAGTTTTAACTTATTGAATTTGAAATAAATTGAGATTTATTATCCAATTTTATAATTATTAGATTATTTTCTATATTTGAATTATAAAGTTGATAGTTATGAAGTAATAAGGATTTTATATGATTTGGATTGGATAAGTAGTATTTTAAATATTAATACTGCTGCTTTGGAAAATAAATGATTTAATTATATTATTTCTAGTTATTGGATTTGGGGATTTTATTGAAAATGATTTGTAAAATTGATGAGCAAATAGTATTTTCTATGTACAAATAGTGTTGGATTTAATTTGGGTTTCAATTATTATATTATCCCTACTCTTACATGAAATTACAAAAATGCCCTTAACCCTAGTTTTCAAAAATGAATGAAACCCTGAGGCCTCCATCCCAGCAGCCGAAACCCCACCTGCCTTCCCTTTCACCCACGGGGCAACACCCATGGTTTCTCTTCTTCCTCAAACCAACACATTCAACAGCAGCAGTAGATCTTTCTCCCTTTCCCCAACAGAACGCAACACACACGCCTTCCCATTCCCATGAAAGAAAGAAATTGAGGCAGAGAGGGAGAGTGAGCTTGAGAAGGGAGATCGGGCAGAGAGGGAAGGGCTGCGCTGTGACCCACACCTCGTCGCCGATCGCGCCGCCGACTAGCTCGCCGCCGCCTCTGTTCGTCACACCATCACTCCTAGCCACGCCGTCGCCGAGGAGTCGTCGCTGTCGAGGGAGCCCAGAGGAGAGAAACTGCGCGACATTGAGGGAGGAGAGCACGGGCCAGTGACGCGAGGAGCACGACCCTTTGCGCCGCCGTGTGGTAACGCCGTCGTCCTCACCGTGCCGCCATCACCTTTGCCACCGAGACAGTCGCCGTCATTTACGGTAGAGAAGAGAGGGAGAGCTCGGGAGCAGAGCAGATGCGAGAGACCTGGGGCTGAGCTGGGAGTCCAGCCATCGCACCCGGCCGTGCTTGCGTCGCCGGCGCCGCCTCCGTTGGAACCGCCGTGCTGCGCGAAGCTAACGCTTCCTCCGTCGGAAAAAGCCGCCATTAGAACCATTACTGATTCGGTGAACCTTTCCCCTGTTTCTGGTTCTGTCACAGCCATTCCTGGAGGAGAAATCAGTAGTGCCGCCGTGCCTGGCCGCCGGAAAATGCCATTTACCGTCACCGGAATACACTGCCGGTAAGGTCTTGTTAATGGATTCTGTTTCCTTTGAATTTCAAGAATACCATAGTCACGGCTTGTTGCTGCAGTGGTCATCTGAGTCGCGTGGAGGGAGGAAGAGCCGCTGGGTGTCGCCGCACCTTGCCTCCGCCGCCGAAAATAGCTGTTGAGTCCTCAGTATCGGGTCGTGTATCCATGCTTACCTTTCGTGCTCGATGTTCGCAGCTGCCTTTATCATTTCAGTAAGTATGTTTCGGAAAGCCTCGCGTTAGTATTTCGTTGTGTTTGGTTAATGAATGTGAATTTTAGTAACGTGGGGTCGAGTCCTGATTATTATATGTTGCGAATAGTGTTGCGATGGTTATTGTGAAAGTGGCTGGGAGCTGAGGTTTTGGTTTCCGTCAGTCTGGGTTGAGGCGGAAAGGACCCTGTGAGGCATTTGGGTTATGGATTTGCGTTTTGAGGTAGGGGCGCTTTCCAAAAACTATGTTTTATGTATTGGAATTATTACATATGGATACTGATGTGAGATATTGAGTATTTGGTGATTGTATCTGCCTTATGTATTATTTGGTTGACTCGAATGATTATGGATGTTGGTTTGGCTGAATTGTTGTGCGGCTTTGTGAATTGTAATGTTTGAAGTTGATTCTTTAAAGATTTGAAATCTAAGTTTAATCCGTTGAGGATTGATTTGATTTGAGTTAATTATTTTGATGATTGGAGAAGTCGAATGCACTTTTGAATTTAGCCTGGTTTACTTTAATCGACTCGGTTTTGGACAAATGATTTGTTAGTGAGCCGTTTCTTTAAAGCTTTGGAAATGAGTTAAATCAGTTGATATTGAGCTGATTTTGAAATGGTTTCCTTGAGATATGCCATTGAGGTGACTGTTGGATTTAGCTTACTTTGAATTGATTTCTGGTTTTGAGCTGTTGAAAAGAAATGAGAAACGGTTTAGTGGGGACCCGAACCGGGTGGCAAAAGTCCAAGTTTTAGGGGAGATGCTGTCGAAATTTTTATAAAATCCGAGTCTTTATTGAAATATTGTCTGAAATAATGATGAGTTAAAGACTTCTACTATTCTATTCGAATTATCAAGAAAAGGATGATTCATGCCTTTGAAATGAGTTATTAAAAAGGAAACTGTGATTTAGTCTTGTTTCTCAAGAAAGGTATTACATTTCCTTTGTGAACAATTTATTTAAACGAAACTTATGCCTTAAGGCCGTTGGAATGTGAAAAAGGTTTATGCCTTCGAATTTGACTTGGGGTTTTCAATTAAAGAAGTTTCAATGGTTTTGAAAGGACCCGAGTGTCTATTGACAAGTCTCATTTTAAAGTGTTTTCGGAAAGGTTTAAGTACTCCTCGAGTTTTGAATTTTAGCAAGACTAAAACAGTTTCTGAGTAGTTGAAATGCTTTAGAATCCCTCATGGGGTTGAAGCTGGTTTTTGTTTAAGTAAAAGGAAAAGCCTTTGAAAGAAGTAAATGATTATGTGACTCGATTTGGCTTAGATTCTATTTTATTACTCAAATCAGGAAGCCAAGGTTTTTAATGAATTTAAATGAACTTGGCAAAATGAGTTATGTTATTCTCCCCTAAAGACTTGGGACTCTGCCGAAAAACTTTTGTTATAAAATCCCATCGTTGGATGGATGATTTTGAATACTGTGAAACAAATCCTTAACTTGCCATGATTTTGGAAGTTTTGGAAAGAGAATGCCGAGAGTGGCTTTGTTTTAAAAAGGGAATTTTCCTTGAGTAAAAGTGGCTTATGAGCCTGAGATAATTTGAGAAATGAGATCTTTAAAGCCAAGGCTAAAAAGAGTTGAAATTTGATTTCAAAGTGAAATGGCTTGAGAAAAGTGATTTATGGCTTAAATGCCGGTTTTATGAATTTAATGATGTTGAACGGTGGAAGTGCTGTTTTGTTATGGGCTGGAATGGCTGTGTATGATTATACATATTGGTTGGTTCTGGATTAAACCGTGAGCCGGAATGGCTGTGTATGATATGAATATTGGCTGGTTCTGGATTGAACCGTGAGCCGGATGGCTGAGATGGATGTTGATCCATGGTTGAGAATGAATGCATATATGCTGAGATATTGATAATTGTGATTTTTGCACTTCCACTATCTGAGATACGAGTTTCCCTGGGTAGTAGCAGTGGCTAGCCACCACGTGCTCCAGGTTGAGACTTGATACTCTGTTGACCCTATGTCGTAAGTGTGGCCGGGCACTGTGAAAGCCCGGATGAGCTCGCCCCTGTAAATATTCACCAGTGAGGGTGATGGATATGGATCATGATTATGATCAAGTTTATGATGAGTATAACTCGAGTTGGGGATGCACGACAGAGGGACAGTCCAATGGTTAGCTACCAGGACTTGTCGGGTTGGCTCTATAACCGACAGATGATATCATCAGCCACTAGGGACAGGCATGCATCATATGCATTTGTGTGACATTGGTTGGGTGTGCATATTATACTTGGTTTGCCTATGTGATTAATTGCTAACTGTTCTACTTGTAATAACTGTTTGTTTGTGCTTGAACTTTCTATCTGTGTTTGCACCTGGGACTCTGTTGGATTTGTGGTGACTGGTTGTTGGTTGGATTGTTTAGGCCTAGGGCCGTGGCTAGAAAGAGATGAACTGATGGTTGATTTCGGTTTTGTGTTTCTGGTTTGGAATAAAATTATGAAAGGCTATTTTGGTCCCGCATAGATAAACCGTTTTGAAAGGCTTTTGAGTTTTGAGAATTGAATGGTTCCTCTTTCAGTAAAGATTTTTGACTTTACTTTTTTTGAAAACCGTATTTTTGAAAAGAGGCATAAGAAGGTTATTAATCACTGGTACGGTTTATCTTCATGTATCCTATTACAGTAATTCCCAAAAACCCTCTACTGAGAACCCTTTCGAGGATGATGTTCTCACCCCCCTACATTTTTCCCCTTTCAGGATATGGGCGCAGAAGTTACGAAGAGTTCTTTTAGTTGTGGTTGAAATGCTCTGTATTGCTTTAGACTATTATTTGTACCCTCGCCTTTATCTTGAGATATTTTGTAAGAGGGATAGGAATTGTATTGTCTAATGCTTATAATATTATTTATATATATATGTGTATATATATGGATGTACTCTTTATGAACTTTTGTAAGTTGTATGGTATTCTGTGAATGTACGTCATCGAACGAAAGTATTTTTGGAAGCGGTATATTGCGGTTTAAAATTTTAAACAGGCTCATATTTTAGTATTAAATAGTATAAAAGTCGTCGTAATGTCCGAGCTATCAGAGTCGCGCAGCCGGAAGCGTGAGCTTTGGTAGTTAGGGTGTTACAAACAGGACTTGAGAATGGAAATGCATTAGGGAACACTGTCAAAATAGGCAGAAAGTGTACAAAGAAAAAAAGGAAGGAAAAACTTAGTTATATATTTTGACTGATATTGTGCAATTATCTTTTTTCATGTCTTCATCATTATTCTATTTATAAGAAAGAGTTTTCATGTTTTCATCATTTCATTCTATTTTAGGATAGCTGATATGAATTATTCTATTTATAAGAAAGAGAGAGCTTAAAAAGTGAGTATCAACTTCTGTCATGAGAAAGGCAAGAGAGCTAAGATGTGAGAATATCTAAAAAAAGTCATGAGGTGTTTGAGAATTTTGTTTTGTATTTGGTTTGAATTGATATTTGTAACTTAAATTCGATTATAGTGAAAAATTCTACCATAAATTCTACTATTTGTTGTTGTGGAGATTGGATGTATATCTCACTTTTGGAATCGAACCAGGACATATTGTAATCTTTTCTATTATAGCTTTCATCCAAAATATCATTAAAATTGTCATCTGCATATCTTCCCAAAAATCTTGTGAAATTGTAAACACTAGCAGATTTTTTTTTAACAAATGAAGATGCATTCAGAATGTAATTGTTACAAATATGATAGTAACAAAATAAAAAGGATTATAGAAATATCTTTCATGTCGTAAAATCATTGAATAGGGATTATAGGAATATATTTTATTGAATATTTATAGTTTCATCGAATTTTCAATTAGGTCCCTATACTTTTTCTTTTTTTTTTCTTTTCAATTGGGTCCCTAAGGGTATACAAATAATTTCACAATTTACTAACATTTTTTTGACGTTTAAGACAAGGACTAAATTGAAAAAAAAATTAATGTATAGGGACCCAATTGAAAAGAAAAAAAGTATAGGGACCTAATTGAAAATTCGATGAAACTATAGAGACCTGCAGAGTAATTAAACCTTATATAAATCATATTAAAAAAAGTATATTTTATATTAATTGGTTAACCATGACAGTTTAGGATGATTTATACTTAAAATTTTTTTTTCAAAAAATAAGCATAACTCATTTTAGAATAAGGAATTTCCACTTATACATATAAATTGTTCCTAAAAATTTAGGCTTGTTCAACTTTAAACATAGAATAATGGGACGATTTACTTACAGAATAATAAACCTCACACCTATAATACGATTTTTGTATAAAAAAATAACCCCAAAAGGGTAAAACGATTTATGTGAAACATGAAAACTGAATACCTTTTAATAATTAACATTTCGTCTAAAAGTCACTATTTGTGTTTTCTGATGCATATTTTTTTTTTTATGAAATTTTTAGTAGTCACTGTTTATATAAAAAAAAAATTAATTATTTTTATTTATACATATTTATTTTAAAAAATTGTTATTTTTTTATTTAGTTTTGTATAATTTTTATTATATTTTCTTGAATTATTACGTACTTTGTTTATTATTGTTATTTTTTATAATATAAATTATTTATTATATTAAAAAGATCAAATTAAATAAAAAATACTAAATAATTATAACCAAAAAATATTAAATTTATGTGTTAAAATTTAATATTATTTTTGTTATAATTTTTCAGTACTCTTTTTTAATATTTTTTATTTAATTTATTTTTTTAATAGAATAAATAATTTATATTATAAAAAATAACAATAGTAAGCCAAATAAAATACTGTATGTTCTTGCATGTACTTTGCTTATTATCATCATTTTTTTATAATATAAATTATTTATTTCATTAAGAATATTAAATTAAATAAAAAATATTAAAAAATATTAATATAATCAAAACTCAAAAAATTACTAAATTTTAACACATAAATTTAAGTTCTTTTAAAAAAATGAGAACTAAAAAAATGTTAAAAAAAATATAATTTTGACTTTTGAGTAATATATATAAATTTATATCTTTTTTAATAATTTTAATTTATGTGCTTTTTACTTAAATTTATATTACTAAAAAAACATGAATTTATATTAGATAAAATTAAACTACATTTTTCTCAACATTCTTTTGGCTTTGAATTTAAAAAAAATTAATTATGTGTTAAAATTTAGTATTCTTTCGATTATAATTTTTTAGTTTTTTTTTTATTTAATTTGATCTTTCTAATACAATAAATAATTATATTATAAAAAAATAACAATAATAAACAAAGCATATACTAATTATTCAAGAATATACGATAAAAATTATACAAAATCAAATAAATAAATAACAAAAAAAAATTAATTCAGACGCCTTGCCGTTGTTGAATGATAAGGATAGACTTAGAGAGGAATGTTAGGGGCCAGCAAATTTTGTGAGTTGTAGCCATCAATTAACCATTAATAATATATTTAATGGTGTGAGATTTCATCTAATAGTGAAAAATCACTCATTTTTCTTTTACTAACTAAATGTTAGCCAAATTTTAATAAATATGCTGGCTCGCTAGACTTTCCCTAGACTTAAATTCACATGTCAGGTCAGGATCAAATTTAATTCTTAAACGGTGCATCATCAATAAGTTTGGAATTATATGCATATTAAATTATCAATTCAATTTCCCCCTTGCATTTTCAAGATATCATTTTCATAGAGCGTTTGTCTCCCACATCCTTATTTTATTTTATTTTATTTTTAAAAAGGTATAAACCGGTATTTTTTATTATATTTAATAATTGTGATTTAATTATAAAAGCATGTTTTTGCTAGTAATTGGGTATTTATGAAGATTAATAAGATAGAAATGTTTAAAGTCTTTAATTTTTGTACGTTAACAGAAAATGTTCACCTTAGTAGTTAGGAAAATTCTAAAGGTATCGATACCCTTGTATTTTATAAAGGAATATTTGATGAATATGAGTTTTCTAAAATTTAACAACAACAAAAATATTAGCAATTTTTGTTACTAGAACATGTGTTACTAATTTTTAACCACAATTTAAAGCTCACCTTACCTAGGAAATAATAATTTGGTGAACTTTTCATGAATTAACCCTTTTAATATATTGATGTTACATTAGGATTTATTTGTTGCTTCAATAGACACAACATCAAGCACACTAGAATGGGCAATGGCAGAGTTGATACATAGTCGAAAAAAATTGCTTAAAGTTAGAGAAGAACTTGAAGAAACATTTGGGAAAAATAGAGAAGTTGAAGAGTCTCATATCTCAAAGCTGCCATACCTTAATGTAATTGTGAAAGAAACTTTGAGGCTTCATCCACCGGCACCATTTCTAGTACCCCACAAAGCAAATGATGATGTAGAGTTAGGAGGCTTCACCGTTTCCAAAAGTGCACGAATCCTAATTAATGTGTGGTCTATTGGAAGAGACTCATCAAGTGTTTGGCTAACCCTAAGTCGTTTGAACCTGAGAGATTTTTGCATACTGAAAATGATTTTTAAGGGCAAAAATTGAGTTGATTCAATTTGGTTTGGAAGAAAATGCAACATTGGCAATTTCCAGACGCAAATGCAAAAAACGCAACTATATATAATCCGCTACACCCTGCAGCGGAACTTAATTACACGTAATCTGCTACAGGATATCGCGGATTACGTTGAGGGCGGGGTTACTCATAAACCGCTACACCCTGTAGCGGTTTATGACCAAATTGCGTTTCTGCATAATCCGCTACATCCTGTAGCGGATTATGAGTATAGTGGTGTTTATATATTAGGGTTTAAAACCCATGATGCAAAATGCACGAATTGATACAAAATATAATCGTCATTCGCAGTAACTCGTACAAAAATAATACATGTATAACCACATAACTAATACAGATATAACTGTCACAAATCGTTAACCCTAACAGAAAATAAATAAGTCATAATTCATACATGGATAACTGTCGGAAATTAAGAGAATCGGACGCTACTGCTGGTCACCGTCAACATCATGGTCGCCTCTGAATGGACCAAGTAGGTGCGAGCCTGTGCCACATCGAGTCGGACGCCTAACTCTAACCGCTCGTCGATCTCCCGGCGGAGCCTCCTGTGCCCCAACTCCAAATGCAGATGGTGGCGTCCCCCCATCCCGAACCAAGTGTCGTACAGGCTGCCTGCGGGCTCATTCAAGTCGACCGGGAGCTAGGTCTTAGGAACCTAGGTCTCAGGCATATCCGCTGGCTGTGGCCTATACTTCGTAGGGTCTGAAGGGCCGCCTGGAATCGGGCTCTGGTACTAATGAACGTCGTCACCCCGTATGATCTCAGCAAAATCCGCATAGAACTGGGGTCCACCCAACTGATCGTCCAAATCCATGGTGAAAGAAGTGGTAGCAAGATTGGCTAACAGCTGTGTGCTACACCCATGTAGTACCTGAGAGCTAGATACGTGGGTAAAAGGTATACCACCCATACTAGCCTCCGCGGTGCCACCAACATGAGTGTCTGTAGGGTGCCGACGGGACGATCCTGCCTCGTCATCGTGGTGGACGGGAGGTGCTCCTCCACCACGAGCAGCCCGTCGTCTAGCCGAAGATCGACGAAGGCGATGATATGCCTAGCCTCCGTCATCACCACCAACCTGCTCCTCCTGCATCATGTCGTCTAGCCAGCGCCAGTCGCGATCAGTGGCACGTGTACCGATGCGTCGTCTCCGCTCCAAACGTCTGTTATCCGGCATATCGGACGCTGGAACTCTAGTCGGCGCCTGCGACGACCCTCTAGCGGATTATGCAGAAACGCCATTTGGTCATAAACCGCTACAGGGTGTAGCGGTTTATGAGTAACCCCGCCCTCAACGTAATCCGCGATACCCTGTAGCGGATTACGTGCAATTAAGTTTCGCTGCAGGGTGTAGCGGATTATATATAGTTGCGTTTGTTGCATTTGCGTCTGAAAATTGCCAATGTTGTATTTGCGTAAACGTTTTCTTCAATCATTTTATATGTGTAAATTGCCCTCACTTTTGTATCACTTTAATTGGAAGGATACTAATGTGATGTGTTCTTGAGAAGGTTGGTATATAGCTCGTCCGTCGATGAATATTTGCAAGCTTTACGTCCAAATGAAAATGTGTTCTTGAACGACTGCGATGTTTTGGATTTCCAACGAAGACTTTAATCCATGGCAACCCCACTCCTTTCCTTTTTTTATTGAAAATGAATTAAATAATACATATATAGTGGTTGATTTTAGTGTACAAATAATATTTTTATTTTTTTTTATTATTATTATTTCTTGTTGACATGGCATCAGAATAAAGATGATTTCATTATAGTGAGTTCTATGGTACCTTTGTTATGGTGTCTAAATTGCCTAACTTTTCTTTTAAAGTAAAAAATAAAATGTTTAAAATAAAAAATAAATCATGTAAAATTTATTAAAAATTATTTATTTATCCTTTTTAGTAATTTAGGTAGAAAGTTATAGGCACCATAGTATTCACCTTTCATTATTTACATTCTTTTGCTTTAAGAAGAGCTGCAGGCATTCAACAATTTTTTTCTATACATAAAATAAAAGGAACATGTTGTATTTTTTTTATTATTATTTTACTAATATTGTTCATATTCACTTAGTTTATTCATTTTATTAAATAGAAGTATAATTAAAAATAAATAAAAAATTGATGCCACATATTAAAAAAAAAATCTAAATGAATAATCACTTAACAAAAAACACAAAATGACAGATGGTTATTTGAGAATAAGAGAATAAACATCAATGAGTGTTGAAACCTTCTAGTAATATTTCTAATTTAAATTTGCATTACCATTCACTGTGACATGTAATGTAATTTTACACGATATTAAAGAATTAGAGACTTTTTAATAAATAAAATAAATTTCATATCACACTTATATATATGATATTAAGATTATTTATATTTTTATATTTTATTATTTATTCTGTAGTTAATATAATTATATAAATAAATACGTAATAAAATACAAAAATATAAATAATTTTAATTTTTTTTATATATTCATCAGTCATGACTCATGAGTCATGAAACTCCTTAACAAAACTCTCTCGTCTACTTATTTACTTTTCAATCATTTACCCAGCCATAAAATAAATATACATTTAGGAGTGAGTGAGATTTTGTTTCTTTCAATTGATTATAGAACCCACCAAATCTAAGAAGGATTATTATCCTTGATAATTCCATAAAATTAAGGGAGATTCCAGAATTGTGTAAAGCCTTAAGTCTTAAAGAATCATCTCTTTCGTTTTGTGAAAATTTGGTGTCAGTTAGTTCACCCATTAGTTTTCTCTCTCCCCAAGCTTGTTAGTGTGAACTTGGAGCTTTGCTAAAGGCTCAAAAGACTTCCAGGTAAGATATTTCAATATATATTGAAGTAAATACAAAAAATTATCGTCATTTTGTTTGAAAGACTAACATTATAATTACTCAAAATTTGCAAAATAAGAAGTATTTAATCTTGTATGATGAGAGTGCTAAAGTTTTTTTATTGTATTTTATAAATATATAATCATTTTAATACTCAAAAAAATCTAATTTTGACAAAATAAATTATAAATATGTATTCCGTTTGACAAAATGATCTAATAATTCAGTGTAACGAATTAATGACTAGACCATTTTATCAATTTGAGTTGATATTCAGAGGTTAATTTTATAAAAAAAAACAAATGTAAAGATATATTTTGTCAAAATCATAATCTTTTACTTTTGTTTTATTTTATTTTTAACATGAAAAAGCTTTTGCATCTGCATCTGCATGGTCCTCGTTATCTTCCAACCTTCAGTACCTGAACATGTAAAAATGTGCATATCTGAAGTATGTTTCAGACAGCTGACATGTCTTAGTTGATAGAAATAAGGTGAAGAGCATATCCAAAAGTATCAAACATCTTCTACACTTGAAACATTTCTACTTAAGGAATTGGCAAAGGCTCCAATCACTGCCTCAAATTCCACTATCGCTCTTTCACTTAGGTGTTGATAATTGCATATCGTTGAAGAGAGTGTTCACTCCAGCGCCTCACTTATTTTAACAACATTATATTGTTAGAAACAAGAGACTAAACTGGAGAAAGGATTTGTATATTATTCAGGTTGAGGAAAAGTACAATGTACAATGGGTATATATAGCTGCTAGAAGAATCAAAGTAATAAAAGTATAGAATCCTACAATTAATATATATACAGATATGCTATATAAATACAAATGATACTAATTGATATAATTTGATTATAATTATTCTCTTAACATCCCCCTCAAACTCAGATGGGAGCTAAGGATACCATCTTGAGTTTGGATAACAGAGTCCGAAAACGAGTCGGATGATGAGCCTTCGTGAAGATATCAGCAGTCTGATACAGTGTTCCAACAGCGATGAGACGAATAGCATCAATAAGGATTCATTGCCGAACAAAGTGACAATCAATCTCAATGTGTTTGGTGCGTTCATGAAACACATTATTATGGGCAATCTGAATAGCACTGCGGTTGTCACAAAAAATATCAGTTGGGGATGATTGAGGAGCACCCAAGTCTTTGAGAAACCAACGAATTGAGATAACTTCAATAGTGGTGTCAGCAAAAGCACAATATTCAGCATCTGTACTTGATCGAGCAGTGAATGTTTGCTTCTTAGCTTGTCAGGAAATGAGAGAGTTGCCAAGAAACAAACAATAACTAGTAGTGGAACGACGATCAGTGGGATCACCAGCCCAATCAGCATCTGAGTACACCTGAAGGGATAAAGATGAATGGACAGAAAAATAAAGGCCATGGAAGCCTTTAATGTAGTGAAGAATACGAAGAACTACCACATAGTGAGTAGTACGAGGAGCTGACAAGAACTGGCTAAGAACATGAACTGGATAGGCGATGTCTGGTCAGGTGACAGTTAAGTAGACGAATCCTCCAACTAGCTGTCGATAAAGAATAGGATTATCCAAAACAGTGCCATCCATAGGAGTAACTCGAACATTAGGCTCAAGAGGAGTAGACTCAGTGCGACTATCGGTAATTCCGGCTCGAGCAAGAAGATCTGAAGCATATTTAACTTGAGAGAGATAGATGCCATCATCGGTGGATATGACTTCTAAACCAAGAAAATAGCTGAGAGAACCAAGATCTTTCATCTCAAAAGTACGCTGAAGGGACGCCTTGAGATTAGAGATACCATCAACATAATCTCCAATAATGATCATGTCATCAACATACAGAAGTAGGAGAACAACTCCATGTTCGCTTTTACAAATGAAGAGAGCATTCTCATGAGGGCTGCAAGTGAAACCAAGATTGTATATGATAGTGCTAAACTTGTCAAACCATTCACAGATAGCTTGCTTAAGTTCATAGAGTGCCTTGCGAAGGAGACAAACTTTGCAAGAAGGACAAGGATAACCCGGAGGGAGTTTCATATAGACCTTCTTTTTTAAATCTCCATTAAGAAATGCATTCTTCAAGTCTATCTGACTGAGAGACCATTTTTTGACCGCAGCAATGACAAGAAGAGCTCATACAGATGTGAGACGAGTAACAGGAGCAAAAGTCTCTTCATAGTCAATACCATACTCTTGCGTACAACCTTGAGCAACCAATCGTGCCTTATAACGATAAATAGAACCATCAAAGCGAGTCTTGATCTTGTATACCCATCTGCTTCCCACAACTTCCTGATTAGAAGGAGGATCAACCAAATTCCAAGTGTGTGTTTTTTCAAGTACCTGTATTTCTTCCTGCATTGCTTGTTGCCAATTTGGATTTCTGGAAGCTTCTCTGAATGACTTAGGTTCATGTTGATGAAGAATAGTAGAAAAAAATGATAATAAAGAAGATGAAGAGGTGGATTTCTTACCCTAGAAGAACGAGTGGAAGGAGGAGGCATGACGGTAGGAGAAGGATCGTTGTCCGGTCTAGAATCATCGGGAGATGGAGAAGGCGGAAGAACAGGAGGCTGTAGAGGGTGACTCGAGATAGAATCTGTAGAATCATCACTAGGAAAAAGATCAACATTAGGGTTAGTGAAAAAAGGTGACTGAATAGGAGGAATGGACTCAAATGAGGAGAATCGAGAAAACATGTGATGCTCCCAGAAGACAACATGACGAGATATACGAATATGTTTAGAGAGAGGATCCCAACAATGATAACCCTTGTGTTCAGTGTCATAACTAAGGAAACAACACATACGAGCCCGAGGTTCAAGTTTACTACGTTCATGAGGCTGAAGATGAACAAAACAGACACAACCAAAAACTCGAAGAGAACTATAATCTGGGGAGGTATGATAAAGACACTCAAAGGGAGTAACGTTACCAAGAACAGAAGAATGGAGTCTATTGATAACATGAACAGCAGTAAGAATAACTTCACCCCAAGTACGCTCAGGACACGAAGAAGAAAAAGTATTGCACGAACAGAGTCAAGAATGTAATGGTTTTTGCGTTCAGCTCGGCCATTTTATTGAGACGTACCAGGACAAGAAAACTCATATAAAGTACCATATTCTGCAAGAAAGGTTAAAAGTTTGGAATCACAGTATTCCATAGCATTATCGCGTCAAAAAACCTTAATGACCTTAGAAAACTGAGTTTTAATCATAGTGAAAAAGTTAATATAAATCTGAGGTAACTCTTAGCGATTAGTCATCAAATAAACCCAAGTAAAACATGAATAATCATCAATGAAAATAACAAAGTATCGAGCTCTGCCCATAGCAGCAGTGGAAGCGGGGTCTCAAACATCAGAGTGAATGAGAACAAAAGGAGAGCAAGCAAGAGAGGAATTATTATGAAAAGATAAAGCAGGTTGTTTGGCAGTTTGACAAGAAATGCAATCAAAAGATTCATTAGGAATCTGACCCAAAACACCTTGAGACACAAGAGGATGCAATTTTCCTAATGAGCTATGGGTAAGACGTTGATGCCATAAGTGAAGGGTAGATGGAGAAGAAGCTGCACAGAGATTTGGTACAGGAGGAATATGAAGATTCTCGAGTTCAAACAACCTTCCGACTTTACGTCCAGTCCCGATGATTTGTCCCGTCCGACGATCCTATACACGACAACCAGAAATGAAAAAAGTGACATCAAAACCCAGATCAACAAGTTGACCAACAGAAATAAGATTAAAGTTTAATTTGGGAATATAATAAGTATCAGGAAGATTAAGAGTCGGCTGGGAGATAGAACCCTTGTGTGTTGCATGCAAGAGGGAACCATTAGCAGTATTGATAGAAGGTGCATTTGTAGTGGTAGACAGAGACGAAAAAAGATTACGCAATAGAGACATGTGATTAAAGCAACCCGAGTCAAAATACCATTTAGAATTACCTGGAGGAGTCGAAAAAGCAGCAGGGGTATTACTAGAAAGGGAGAGAAGATGCTAAAGAAGAGACGTAATAGCAGATAGAGAGACAGGAGACGGGTTGAGAGGAGCAGAGGTGGTAGATTTAGTAGTAGCAGCAACAGCAGAAGCAGGCACAATCTTGGAGAACGTGGGACGAGAATGATATTTAAGTTGATCAGGACGTGGTGGGCGAGTAGGACAGATAGTAATCAAATGTCCTGAGAGCTTGCAATAACGGCATAACAGTTGTGAACAATGGTAGCTAATATGACCTTTCTGGTGGCATGTGCGACATTCAACAGAGGGACAGTCAGAGAAGAGGTGCCCGGAACGGTTACAGTTTCGACAGAAGTTACCCTTTCTGTCTGTGACAGTAAAAACATATGACTTTTCCATAATAGTAGTCACAGAGATGAAAGAGAGGAGAGAAAACTACAATTTTGGAGCAGAAAATGAGAAATCTGAGTGCAGAATCGGAAAGAGCTCACCAAAAAACCTTAGAGAGAGTCCCACTTGTCTGCCATGTCAGCCACCACGTCAGCAGGAAATGACATGTGGCGCTACGTGATTGGAGGCAGAAGAACACGTCAGCGCTGACGGGGCGGGGGTGGCACGTGGGTTGCGAAGCGGATTGGGTCGAGCACGGGTCCTGGAGCGTCAGGATGACACGTGGCGCGACGCGGAACCATTGATCTGGGGTGCTGATTCGACGGCGCTAGAGGCGTCTGGAAGGAGAGTGTCTTCAAGCGGACAGGCAACTTCAACTAGCGCGTCCGGCGGTGATTCTGGTGGCGTTGGAAACGTTACGATGAGGAGAAGGCGATGGTGGCGGCAGTGACGAACCAAAGCATTGGGAAGAAGTCGAAAAGTGAAGACAAAGTACTGCCGGAGGAGACAAAATAAAGGAGCTAGAAACCATTTGTTTCTGAAAAAAAAATACCAAAGCTCTTGATACCATGTTAGAAACAAGAGACTAAACTAGAGAAAGGATTTGTGTATTATTCAGGTTGAGAAAAAGTACAATGTACAAGGGATATATATAGCTGCTAGAAGAATCAAAGTAATAAAGATATAGAATCCTACAATTAATATACAGATATGTTATATAAATACAAGTGATATTAATTGATCTAATTTGATTCTAATTATTCTCTTAACAAAAATATGGCATCTTATCAAAGTTATCTTGAAGAAAGTCACGTTGATCATGATCGTTATGATGATACATTCTTTTTATTGAATAATTGCCCAAAGTTGGAGAGAGACGCCAATATGGCATTATGCTATTTTCGAATATTCAAAGTGTGGCTCAAAGAGAAGGAGGAAAATGTGGGAAGCTAGGAGAGCAAGAAATCAAAGAATATGGTAGAGGAAAGCAATATCGGGTCGTATTTCAGGTTTATTAACAAAAATTATATCTAATTAATTTAAAATTAATTTTTTTTAACTTATTATTTATGTTGTTAAAAAAAACGTTGTTCTCCTATGGATGTTTGGTATTATTCCACCACCCTGCCATATTGATAAGACTCTTCATGTGCAGGGATGGCTGGAATGCCAAATAACCAAGTGCATATTCAGCTACTGGATGAAATGAAATGCCCAAATACATATTTGAACCGTTACTGTTTTATTTGACCAGTATAGTATTAATTATGAAATGAAGGGTTCAATTCATAATATATAACTATAATTGGATCAAACATTTTGATCTTTAATAACTTTTTATTATTTTAGAAGTCTTCGAAAGCGAATTAGTCTCTTTTCTTATAATTATATTTTTGAGAACTAAATTATTTTATAATAAAATTTGTTATAAATTTATTTGTCTACTAAGGATACTAAAAATTTTATTAAAAGCGGCAAAAGACTAATCTGATCATTTTCGAGATTTTTCATTGAATAATAAAATTTTATTAAAAATCAAAATATCCATTCTAAAATTTATTAAAAACCAACTTTAATATTTACTTATTCTTACTTCTAAAAGATAAGTAGAAAACCTAACTAAATAGTAATTATATCAATTGTCATAGTTTAATTAATAGTTATGTCTTTTAAAGACCAATTTGAAAGTTGAAACGTTTAAACTTTCAAAAACCAAATTGATATGCACTTAACTTTTTGATAACATTTTTACTTTAACCCTATCTTATAGGCTGCATTTAATTTTGAAGCAATAAAGTTTTACGTCAAGCAAAATACTTAACAAAATTATTATAACAACTTTTTAAATTACGCGCCTTCTTCTTCTACTAAATTCGCGCACACAATTTCTTCTTCTTCCCCCCCCCCCTCCCACACACACTCTTCCTCCTCCTCCTCCTTAATGTTGAGTCTTTTCTTTTACTTTTTCTTTTCGTTATCGTCATCACCAATAACACCAATATTTTGCAAATATTTTTATTAATTCTGATTTTCTCTGGTGCTATCATTAAATAATTTTAGTTTATTTCTTAATTTATTTCGGTTCATTTGTGTGTTAATTGAGATTCACTTGATGCTGCTAATAAGTATTGACTAAATTTTTTATTCCTTAAGTAATTTCAGTTTATTTCTTAATTTAATTTCAGTTCATTTGGATCCAGAAATAAATTCGATGTGTTTTTGTTAATGATAGAGTCTTTTTTACTATTTGTTCAAATCTGAACTAATTTCGGTTTATTTGTGTGCTAATTGAGATTCACTTGATGCTATTGATAAGTATTGACCAAATTTTTTATTCCTTAAGTAATTTTGGTTCATTTCTTAGTTTAAGAGGTTCATTTAGATTCAGAAATTAATTTGATGTGTTTTTATTGATTGAGTTTTTTTTTTATTGCTTGTTCAAATCTGAACCAATTGAATGGAATAGAGTGGAATCTAATGCAATTGAATAAAGTGATAATGAATAACTTCATTCTTCTTTGCTAAAAAAATTGGTCAATACTTATCAACAGTATTAAGTAAACCTCAATTATCGAATTCATTTCTGAATCCAAATGAACTTCAAATAAACTAAGAAATGAACTGAAATTACTTAAGAAATAAAAATTTTGGTCAATACTTATCAACAACATCAGGTAAATCTCAATTAACACATAAATGAACCAAAATTAATTCACAAATGAACCAAAATAAACTAAAAAATGAACCAAAATTATTTAATAATGACACCAGAGAAAATCAGAACCAATAAAGATATTAGCAAAATATTGGTGTTATTAGTGATAACGATACGAAAGAGAAAAAGAAGAAGACTGCTTGCACGAAGAAGGAAGAAGAAAGAAGAGGAAGATGATGAGGAAGAAAATACAGAGAAGACAAAGATAAAAAAATATATGTTTTACATTATTAAAGCGCACGTATGTATACACTAGTGTGATAAAAGTAGGTTTTATTGAGTTTAGACCAATTTGATTAGACTTGATTTCCAAAAATACTTGAATGTATAGTTGTACTTACTTTGAAATTAAGTCGTACAATAAAAACATAGTGTAAAAGACAAGCATAAATTATTATTTTATATATTTGGTAATAAACTAAATATAAAATATAACAAATTATGAAAAATCTAGTTTACTTAAATTTTCTTTCACACAATTTATAAAGAAAAATAAAATAATAAAAATATAATTATAAAAAATTAATAAAAACAATTAAAAAAACAGATAAGTTATATCCTACTAGTGTCTTTCCAGGTCTCTTGCAAAGAACACTAGAACAGATACATTAGAATACAATATCCATGTTCATATCTCACTTTGCTAAACATAATTTTGTATTCCTCTCTCGGTGAAACAAACACAACCTTACATAACTCAAGACACAATAAATAAATATATAATATTAATAAAGAACATGAGTAAATCCACATTTTAAAAATATATCGTTAAACGTAGATATTATACATAAAAAATCGCATTATACATAGTTATTGATGGAAATGGGAATGACATTTCAAAGCATTATACTACTGCCTCCAAACAAACTACTACTCAACCAGAGAAAAATGTGCCTGTAAAAATTTGTAAACAATGAATTGTACAAGGTGTCAAAATTTGCCAGATTTTCTAGGCATGAATCAACCAGAGATCTAGGAGTAACATAGCAACGATCTTATATTTCCAGTTTCTGTAACAAGTCATGGCAACCGGTTCCCATCTTCACAGGCAAACCAAGACAAATTCTAGAAGACGGAGTGTCCAAGGTGTCAACCAGGCCATGAGAAGATGCTTCGACGATGAACTTGGAGGCCGTCTCAAAGCACATCTTGAGGAAAGGGGAAGTAGAGAATGCTATGCCCCCGGATCTGCTCATCGGACGATACTTACCAGCGAAAGTCATGAAATCGGCGATAAGCATCAAGTGCCGGATGTCTACGGATATCCCATAAGACTTGAAGACGTTTTTAACTTCCCTGATGATGGTCTCTCTGCCTGCTTCCACACCATAAGTCTTTAACATAGCATGAACATCATTGGAATAAATGTACCTTAAATCAAGATGATCTTCTAAGTCCCAAAATGTTTGAAAATTCACACCAGAAGTTTGAAGTGCTGCTATTTTTTCCAATTCGGCGGCAGGGATATCTTCCCTTGTACGGTGATCTTCGCCGTAGTAGATTACTCCACTTTCTTTGCATGTAACAGCCTTACATTGGCCAACCTTTCCATACTTCTGGATGCAAACCTTATTGGCTGTTTTCTGAGCAATCTGCATAAAATTAATTCAAAAATAAGTGAGCCTTTTTATGTTTGAAAGCAATGAGAAGGTAGAGAGATAACATACACTCATTTGTTAACCATCACTTGTCAACCAAACGAAGGTTACCATCTTCCCTCAACATCATTCATGCATTAATGTCTCTACAATATTTGCATGTCTAAGCTCAAATAACAATTTGACAAAATCTACAGCATATGCATCTTTTCTATAAAATTACCATAGCACCTTGCTAATATTTCCTAGTTGCAAGGGAATCAAACCTAGAATTGCAGAGCATACTGCATACAAGACTAGAATAACTACGTTGCTCTTTAGGCATAACCAAGGTAGAGAAATCAAGATTTACGTAAAATCCTAACAAGATTTATATCATAAAATCATCCAACCTAGTAGAAATTTGTAAAATCAGTTAACTCATTAAAATCAAAGAAATTAGTATACCTGAGCCAATAAAATATGTGGTTCGTGAGTAAATTGGAAGTGGATCTCAAAATGCATCCCTTTTGCTTCCACAAAAATTGATCTGTCATATTTCTTTCTTATTGGTCCAGATTTTTTCTTCTCTTTTTCACCACTAGATTTGGGCTTAGATTTCCGATCAATTTTTTCAGGAGGTGAGACATCCCCATCAGGCTCTGCCAGGTCTTCAAGTCCTTGAGAACCACGGGCATCAAGTTTGATGTTCTTATCATCCTCGTTATCACTTCCACCATAATCACCATCAGATACTTCTGATAACTCATTATCACGTGTCTCATCTTCAGGATCATCTTCATAATCAACCTCATCAGTAACTTGCTGTTTTCTCTTCTGTGCTTCAAAACCAAGATCCTCATCCCCTTCTGTGTCATCAGCCCCACCATCGTCATCGTCATCATCATTACTCCGGCCTTTCTTTGCAGTATCTGTTTCATTGCCGTCTACATCATCTGAGCTATTTGTGGTGGATTTCTCTGTCTTAAAATCTTTAATGCCACCAATTTTGGAAAGCAGTGCCACATGATTCTCAATGGCATCCTCCAACTCCCTCACAAAGAGAACTCTTAGTGTGTCCTCCCAATCTTCAACTGTTATATCCGTGTATTTCGGATAGTGTTTAGGTTTATATAGCTTCATCACAAGTTTATATACTCTGTAAATCTGACCATTACAAACAACTACTGGTACAACAGACACTTCCATACTTTCAATAATGTCAGCTACAGTTATTCTCTTCAACTTATCGGAAAGACAAATCGCATCTTCCCTGCAAGCAACAACTATGTCAAACATATGTATTGTAGTTTGTATAAGTATCTACACATAGAGAAAGCAAGGGGTGTTCAGAAACAAAACTACAAACAAATAGATTAGAGAACAGAAAGCAATGCCAGCATCTCACATTGATTTGCCAGGTCTCAAGGGGCATGTCATAAATGGAGTCAGTATATTTTCTGAGGCATTCATCACGATCTCTTGCAGACGCGGAATTCCAAGAGTCACATTCATTTCCCCTCGACCAGCAAGATGAAAAGTATTCAAGCTGCAGAATAAAAATGCAAAAAAATAAATAACAAGCACTGTTTACACCTTAAGTTTTGAAAAATAGTAGCTGGTAAAAGAACAGATGTACAGTTCCAATCCCACTAGCTCCCCTATGAGGCATAAAATTTAAATGTTTAACTTGTGAAGTTTTACTCTCTTAACATTTTACTGCAGTGAAAAACAGTAAACCAGCTTTTGATTACAAACTCCATACGCAAGTATAAAGCAGTTATTCTTATTAGTTCAGGCTATGATTTCAAAGATCCAGCAATTTATATGAAAAATAGTTCAAATTAAGCATATGCTGGGCATTGTCGAAGTACTATCTGCCACGTTAATAAAAATTGTTCCTTCCAAATTGCCATAAATTATCTGGTCATTTTACTTTAAATACAAAAAAAAAAAAAAAAAAAAAAAAAAAAAGCAACAACAAGGCTCATCAAGAAGCAGCCAAATATTCTCCCAGAAAAAATAGGGTCTTACGTCATTTGTGTTGCTGGTTCCCCGACAGATTGAGAGGCTAAAACACCAACTGCCTCTCCTGGTTGCGCAAGGCTTGACACATACTTGTGCTCCATCAACTTCAAGAAATCTGATCGTTTCAATGAACTACGATTTCTCTTCTTTGAAGAAAAATTACAAATGAAGTTTTCAGCTTTTCCTTCAAGAGCATCAGGCAACTTGCTAATATAAGGACTGGATCTGTCAAGCTCACGGCAACAGTTGCTGTAAACCAGTTCATTATTCTGAAATTGGCACAATAAACAAAATATAAACAACATACAAATTGCATGCATTGTTTAGGATTTTCAAAAAAATAACAATAATAGCAGTAAAAAAGCAAGTCCATACAGTCGACAAGGCTTCAAATTTGGTAATAAAGCTTGTTTGATGGACATCTACGCCATCTTCTCCATAACGAAATTGAATAACTGAACCATCAGAATCACGAACAGTGTGATCATAACTAACTTTGAGACACTCAAGATTTTTCATTAGACATCTTTGCAGGTAACCACTCCGAGAAGTTTTAACTGCAGTATCAACCAACCTGAGCAGCAAACATTCATTTGTTAAGACAACCATACTGTAATCGAAGAAATAAACCTTACATGTGAAATACTATCAAATTATTTATCCAAAATATGAATTGAAAGATTTTCCATTAGGGAAAGTGTTGTGGAGTGAAGAGAATGGTTCAGACAGCTTTGAAAAGAACATAAGCAAATGAGCAATGAGATGCATGTCAGCAGCTAATCAACGTGCACATTATAAAGTTGAAATGTAATCACATGCATAGAACATGCATTCCCAAGTTCAAGTCACTTATATACCAATACATCTAAGCAAATGTCACTCAGATTAAATTTAAACTCACTTAAAATTATTTTCTTTTTTACATCTTTTTTTTTAGTATATTCATAAAGCTGAAATGATAATGTGATTTGCAACGTGTATACGTTACCACGTATTAAGTGACATTATAACTTTTACTTGACAATACAGACAAGCATATAAGCATATAAGTATATATTATATATCAGTGACTTCTTGACAATACACACAAGCAAACACCAATACACAACACTAACAACCATACACGTAACAATAAAACATTCAAAACAAACTGCTATCATGTTCAGTCCATAAGCTTTTTTTACCCTTCACGCCCTGCCATGCAATGAAAGTAATATTCCTGTGGACGAAGGGCTGTGAGAAAACGATCAATAATGAACCCTCCTGCTCTAGGGGAACAATCCCAGGGAGGAAAGCTTGGCAAAGTCTTTCCAGAAACCATGCGTGGAACTCGTTTTCCTTCCAACTCTTGCTGGCCTAAATGAGAAGATATCTGCTGGAAATTGACCTGTTTCAAAACAATATGAATCAACTTAATATTTTTAAATGGTTAAATGCCATCAAATATATCAACAAGACTTGTATCAATTGGAAAATACTAAAAAGTATACAGAGAATAAAGTGATATTTAACACTGAAAAAACAATCAGACTAACTAGTTCTACATCATCAACTGAAAAAAGCAAATGCCAGACTAGCAAAACTTGATTACTTTGTAAAAGAATCCATCCAAAATAGTTGCAAAAGCAAATTCATTGTATCTATGCCATTCTGTATCCTAACCTGCTAAAATCTAACATAGCAGTGTAACACAGACAAATTAACATCACAACAGTATACTTACCATACTACCCTTGGCTCCAGATGTGGTCATAAGAGAAATCCAATTTTTCCCAGAAGGTTTCCATATACCTTCGGATAATAGCTCCTTTAAAACTCCTGAGCTTGTTTTGGAGTTAAGACTGCTTATCATCTTCCGATCCAAGTATGTTAAGGCTGCATCTCCATTACTGCGTATTTTTTTCTCAATATTCAACTGCAGTGTGGTTGGGTCTGAAATAACAAATATGCCACAAGTCACAGATTTTACATAGGAAAACTAACTGCACTAAGTAAATGTCAAGTAGCATAGGTATGCTGAACTATAAGTTGGATGCATGGACAATGTTGACTCGATCAAATCAAAATCAGATCCATTATTTATTTCATGAATCTTTTCTGTAAATAGAATTAATTATAATATCTTTTCCAATTTTAGTTTAACTTATTTTTAGGGATTTTATGATTAGAAATCTTTCCTTATTTTAGGCTAGTATATTTCCCATTTTCTAGTTATTTCTATTTCTGTAAATCCTCTATAAAGAGATGATTTCCTGTACATTTGAATATACATAATATTCAGACACTTCAAGTTGGTATCAGAGCAGAATCTCTGCACTGTGCCTCTGATTTATAGATATAGCTGACAGTTCCTCAGTCATTAATCATGAACAAAAGGAGAATACCACTCCTACTCCATCAGATTTAAAATCTGAGCAGCGGGTACTAGTTAGTGGTGACTCCCATTCAGTTCAGATCACCACATTTCGACTCAATGGGTCAAACTACCTTAGGTGGTCTCAATCAGTTCAGATGTACATTCGTGGAAGAGGAAAAATTGGATATCTCACCGGTGAGCGAAGCTAGCCTAACGTCACTGACACAATATAATGTGTGAGATACCGAAAATTCCATGGTGATGACATGACTGGTGAACTCAATGGAGGAGGATATCAGCAGTAACTATATGTACTATACCACTGCCAAAGAATTGTGGGATAGTGTCAAGGAGATGTACTCTGATCTTGGGAATAAATCCCAAATTTATGAACTTACTCTAAAAGCTAGAGAAATTCAACAAGGGAGTGACAACGTCACCAAATATTTCCACACATTGAAGCGGGTGTGGCAGGACCTTGACCACTTCAATAACTACAAGTGGATTTCAGCCGCTGATGCCAAACACCACCAACAAACAGTGGAAGAATGGAGGATATTTCAATTTCTTGCAGGCCTCAATGCGGAGCTAGATAAAGTTCGTGGCAGAATTATTGGAAGAGCAATCCTACCCTCAATTGGAGAAGTTTTTGCTGAGGTTAGAAGAGAAGAAACTCGTAGAGCTGTGATGATGGGAAAAGGCAAGACTGAACAGACTTTGGAGTCTAATGCACTCTTAGTGGCACCTGCTGCACTTAAAAGTTCATCAAATCAGAAGCATCCCTCCAATTTTTGGTGTGACCACTGCAATAAACCTCGTCACACTCGAGAAACCTGCTGGAAGATTCATGGGAAACCAGCACATCTTAAAAGCAGCAAATCTGCTCCCAAAATACGTGCTACCCCAACTGCTCATGAGGCTGAAAGTTCATCCTTGAGTAAGGAACAGGTTGAGCAGCTCGTAAGGCTGTTAAATTACAGTTCTTTATCTAGTACTCCTAGTGGTTCTTTGGCTCAAACAGGTAATTTTAGTATTCCTATGTCCCTTAACTGCACCTCAAACTTGAATGCACCATGGATTGTCGATTCAGGTGCATCTGACCATATGACCAGCCTCTCTCCTTTATTTAAAACATATTCTCCTTCTTTTAAAAATGAGAAAATTAGAATTGCTGATGGTAGTTTTTCATCCATTGCTGGAAAAGGTACCATTAAGTTGTCCAAAAACATTGACCTAAGAAATGTCCTACATGTACCAAAGCTTTCCTGTAATCTTCTTTCTATTAGTAAAATCTGCAAGGATTCCAATTGTGCTGTGACATTCTTTGACACTCATGGTATTTTTCAGGATCGGACTTCGGGGAAGATGATTGGCAGTGCTAAGATGATGGACGGGCTCTATCATTTTGAGGATATTTCGGAAGATAAAGTAGCTCAAGGATTTAGTGGTATTAGTTCTATGCCTATAAAGGACCAAATAATGCTCTGGCACAATAGACTAGGACACCCTAATTTTCCATATCTCAAACATTTGTTTCCAAGTTTGTTTAAGAATATTGATTCTTCCTTACTTAAATGTGAAAGTTGTATTCGTGCAAAGAGTTATAGAATTCTTTATTACTCTCAACCTTATCATGTATCTAAACCTTTTCAATTGATTCATAGTGATGTATGGGGTCCATCGAAAATAACAACTCAATTTGGTAAGAAATGGTTTGTGACTTTTATCGATGACCACACGAGACTATGTTGGATCTATCTCATGCATGAAAAATCTGAGGTTTCTAAAATTTTTCAGTATTTTTCAAAATTGGTAGAAACTCAATTTGACACAAAAATTTCAATATTAAGAAGTGATAATTGTACTGAATTCTTTAACAAAAATCTTGGTGAATTTCTTCAAAAAAAAGGTATTCAACATCAATCTACATGCCCCAATACACCCCAACAAAATGGCATTGCTGAAAGGAAGAATAAACATCTTCTTGAAGTAGCACGTGACATTATGTTTGAGGGTAATGTTCCAAAGTATTTATGGGGAGATGCTGTCCTAACAGCAGCCTATCTCATAAATCGAATGCCTACGCGTGTGTTAAATTACTGCACACCGTTGGATATTTTCAAAAAGAATTTTCTAGCATATAGGTTGCATTCTGATTTACCTTTAAAAGTATTTGGTTGTACTGTATTTTTGCATACACATTCCCCCCGAAGTAAACTTGATCCAAGGGCTGAAAAATGCATCTTTATTGGCTATTCCCCAAGTCAAAAGGGTTATAAATGTTTCAATCCACACACAAGGAAATGTCATGTAAGCATGGATGTTACTTTTTTGGAACATGAAACATTTTTTCAGAAAAAATTTCTTCAGGGGGAGTGTTTAAGTGAAGGAAATTTTTTGCATGAACCTTTACCCACTCCTATCTTACATATTGAGGATACAACTTTCACTGATCAAACAAATTCTAAAATAATTACCAAAAAAGATGTGGAAATCAATTCTGAAATTGTGCCAGAATTAGTTGGAACACAAACAGAAAAAGAAATACCACAATCAGAAAAGGAGCTTCGATGTTATGTTCGAAAATATCCCAAGAAGAATAGAGACCAGCCCATCATCTCTGCACCAACCCAATCTGAAAACCCGGAAGACGGCCCAACTATAGTACCTGAGGATCTTCCAGGTAAATCTGATATTGCTATTTCTAATAATAATTTGCCAATAGCCCTTAGGAAAGAAACCAGAACCTGCACAAAAAAGGTACTCAAAACCAGCACCAACCATCCTATTTCCAATTATGTCTCTTACCAAAATCTCTCTCAAAAACATCGAGCTTTTACTTCTAAAATTACAAATCTGTTTGAGCCTAGGAATATAGAGGAAGCACTAGATGATCCCAATTGGAAATTAGCAGTGATGGAAGAGTGGCATGCACTCAAGAAGAATGAAATTTGGGAGATTGTAGATCTTCCACAGAATACAAAATTGGTTGGCTGCAGGTGGGTTTTCAACATCAAGTGCAATGCTGATGGAAGCATAGAGAGGTATAAGGCTAGGTTAGTAGCTAGGGGATTTACACAAACCTATGTAGATTATCGAGAGACATTTGCTCCAGTTGCTAAACTCAACCCTGTGCGGATTCTTATCTCTTGCTGCGAATTACAATTGGCCTTTACATCAATTGGAGGTAAAGAATGCTTTCTTGAATGGGGAGCTAGAGGAAGAGGTGTTCATGAAACTTCCACCTGGATTTGAGGCTGAACTAGGGAGGAATAAAGTGTGCAAACTAAAGAAATCTCTCTATGGATTGAAACAATCCCCAAGAGCTTGGTTTGAACGACTTGGAATGGTGGTGAAGGGACTTGGTTATACTCAAAGCCAAGCTGACCATACACTTTTCTATAAACATTCAGCGGTTAATAAAATTGCCATCTTAATTGTATATGTGGATGACATTATTCTGACAGGTGATGATAGCTTGGAGCTAAAAGACTTGAAAGAAAAGCTTGCTAAAGCTTTTGAAATCAAAGAACTTGGCTCATTAAAATACTTCATTGGAATTGAATTTGCAAGGTCTAAGGAAGGCATTCTTATGAACCAACGAAAGTACATCATAGATCTTTTAAAAGAGACAGGATTACTTGGTTGTAAAGCTGCTGAAACACCTATAGAGCCTAACTTAAAATTGAAGCCAGCTGAACCAGAAAGTGTAATGGACAAAGGGAGATATCAGCGCTTAGTGGGGAGGCTAATCTATTTATCCCATACATGTCCGGATATAGCCTTTGCTGTGAGCATGGTAAGCCAGTTTATGCATTCACCTGGCCGAGAACACATGGATGCTGTCTTTAGAATCCTAAGGTACTTGAAGGGGTCGCCTGAGAAAGGGTTACTCTACAAAAACTATGGACATCTTCAAGTAGAAACCTATACAGATGCAGATTGGGCTGAGAATGTCATGGATAGAAGGTCAACATCTGGGTATTGCACCTTTGTTGGAGGAAACCTGGTTAGTTGGAGGAGTAAAAAGCAGTGTGTTGTGGCACAAAGTAGTGCAGAAGCTGAGTTTAGAGCAGTGGCTCATGGAATATGTGAAGCACTATGGGTAGAGAAAATCCTACAAGAACTAAAGGTTCCCATTTCTCCACCAATGAGGTTGTATTGTGACAACAAATCTGCAATTTCTATTGCCCATAATCCAGTTCTGCATGATAGAACTAAACATGTTGAAGTTGACAAGCATTTTATAAAGGAAAAGATTGAGAGAGGACAGATTTGTATCCCATATGTTCCGACCACTGAACAATTGGCAGATGTTCTAACTAAAGGTTTATCCAAGAAAACCTTTGATAGCATAATAAGCAAGCTGTCAATGAAGGATATCTTCAAGCCAGCTTGAAGGGGAGTGTTGACTAGATCAAATCAAAATCAAATCCATTGACTAAATCAAATCAAAATCAGATCCATAATTTATTTCATGAATCTTTTCTGTAAATAGAATTAATTATAATATCCTTTCCAGTTTTAGTTTAGCTTATTTTTAGGGATTTTATGATTGGAAATCTTTCCTTATTTTAGGCTAGTATATTTCCCATTTTCTAGTTATTTCTATTTCTGTAAATCCTCTATAAAGAGATGATTTCCTATACATTTGAATATACATAATATTCAGACACTTCAAGTGACAATTATATATTTGACCAATATATATATATATGGTAGCGTAGAAGAAATGCATACCAAAATTTTATTTGGTTTGAAATATGCTTTAACCGGAGTATCTATGAAACAATACTAGCTATAGATTCTGTGTGCTCAGGAAAAACATCCATATTAGATAGGAGAAATTAATTATCTTAGGATAGTAGAGTTACTACCAAAGTTTACTTAGTATTCTATTTTCACATCATAAGTCATTTAATAAATTAGATAGGAGTCATATATAAGTAGAACATAGAAAGCTAGCAAATTAAGCAATGTTACTACATCAGGAAATGGTATTTTATTTTATAATCATATGGTTTGCAGCAGAAACCAAATTTAAGAATATTACCTATATTATCACCTTCCATGACTCCGACAAATTCCCGATGAACAATGTCACCAATTTCCTCGCAGCTTTTGAGTTGATTCATTCTTTCACCATCCTTTCTTTCTGTTATCAGTAGATCATCAACTCCACATGTGAACCCGTGCATCTGAAAAACAGAAAAATATAATAGAATATTGAGGATAGATAAATCAATAAAATAACCCAAGATTATATATTAACTCATTGGCAGCTAACCTGCAAGAAGTTTGTGAATAAACGACTAAACGCTGAAAGAAGGTTTCCCGCAATGTTTGAGCCATAAAGTTCTTGTACTGTATGTACTATACCATAGTCACCAAATTGAGCCTTATCAACCACGCCGCACACCAAATCATTTCTATATATCAACAATTTATCCTCATCAGGCTCGACCTTCATCTTACTTGACTTCTCAGTGGTTCGTCCTTTAGTGTTTCCGTTTCGAGTCTTGAAAAAATTAGCTGGTATTTTCGCATTCTTCTCAACTGTAAATGGTGGGGAACCTCTAGTGACATAGTATAACAATGCACTAATGACCTGCAATATAGCAGAAACTAAATTCACTTACAAAAATTAAGGTCCTAATATAAAGAAGCAAATCTTGAATCATAGCTCAGTAGAAAAGTAATGGTATGTAGCACACAATCCAGTTTTTCACATACTAAGAAATCAAAACTACCAAGAAAGAACAGAATTGACAAAACGAAAAGGATCCAGAAAATTTATCAAGAAAATAATTGTTAGATATTAGATAAACATCCAGCAATATCTCCATAGTATCTTTAGAATAGAATAAGTATCTTAGATCTCTAAGAATAATTTATCTATTTCTTTATAGTTCATGATTTCTCTATATTAAATTAATAGAGTATGATATTAGCACTCGTCATAAAATAGCTGATGTATCTTCTGAATCGCAGCATCTTACATCGAATTCAGCCGCGCATTCACTCCTCTCCTGTTATTCTATCCTCGAAATTTCAATATAGTATCTGAGCAGCAGCACCTTCCAAATCATGTCCCATCACTATTCTATTTCCAAGTTAACCAGAACTTCAGACTCTTAATAATATGACAACTTTCATCCTACTATTACCGTAAGTTGACCAGAATTTGATGCTCTATTTAAATAATATGCCAAATTTCATCCTAGTATTACTGTAGCCAATCATGTCTTACAGATCTTTTGTTCACAATCACAACTGTTATTTCTCTCTCTCTCTCTAGTGGGTCTAATGTACCACAACACTACAGCATGCCCTTAAATCACATCACCATCAATATTCTTCAACACAGCACCCGGAGCTACTCCTTAGAAACTACCCAAATTTTCTTCTCTTTTTTTTTGTGACAAAACCTGCTACCACACTTATAATCATTTTTGCATTCCCTGATCATCTACAGACAAAAATCACATCTAGTTTCCTTCCTGCATTTTGTGACTTTTGATATTTGATTAAATCTGTCTATCAATACAACATGTTCTATGGAGTACTTATGGAGGAGAAAGGCTAAAGGAATTTTTAATGACATTCTTTCCAATGCCAAGGATAAGAGGCCCTTCATATAATAGCAAAAAAGCCAAAAAACGAACCAAATGATAGTATACCTGCTTTCCTGTCCAAAGGGGCTCTGGCTTCCATATGGCTGGAGGAAACAAAAACATTTCACTCTCGGAAGTTGATGTGAAAACTTTCTGCCCAGGTTTTGCATAGAAAGATCCCACCATAGGCATGGATACACCAGAACTGTAGAGAAGTTGATTGAATGCTTCACAGCTTAAAAATGTATCCTTTTTTGTTAGAAGGGCAGCACTTACAATATGATCCTGGAAATTTATTTAAAAGGCAGAGAGAAAAAATTCAGTATATAATAATAATAATAATAATAATAATAATAATAATAATAATAATAATAAAGGCTGTCTATGCAGTTAACATGTTAATTATTTATGCAAATAGAGGGGTGAGGATCAGATTGCTTCCAATCCGTTTAGCAATTCATGCAGTGTGCATGTAATTCTTCAATCCATAATGTTGGGATCTTCATTAAACTGCCACCTTTCTAAATTATTTATGCAAATACCTGAATCAAGGCTCTTATTGGATCACCACTGGTAGGCTTCACATATTGGTTGTTGGCATTTACAATATTGTAAGCTTCAGCACGGGAAATTTCATCTTGTGGAAAATGCACATTAATCTCGTCACCGTCAAAATCAGCATTGTAAGTACTGAAATAATAAGGAATCGAGGGAAAAGTTATTGACTGCATCAAAGTAAATTCTAAGGATACTTATTCATTTGAGTTATCAGAGAGTCAAAATGTACCCAATAATAATAATTTATTCCACAAGCACACCAAGCTTAAGCCTAAAATAAAATATTACCTACAGTTCGCATAGTGCATACGCACTGTTTTCTCCCCCTTCAGAACACGAACTATATGCGCCATTATACTAGGTTTATGAAGTGTAGGCTGCAACGGAATATATAGTTCAATTCAAACCAGAAGGTAAACACTGGCAATGTTTATATCACATCTCTGATCAATATTGTCTTCACAAACCAGCATATTTACCAAGTCATGGAATCAGAACAATTATGGTTAACTTAAAATTGAATATAGTTAAATATACCCAATTAGCAGTTCTAAATAGTATATGATAATATTCAATCACCATACATCGGGTGTAATTATTTGATTTTCTTTTCTTGTATGATTAAAAGAAAAGAATTTCCAATTAGGGGAATAAAATACATTAACATTATAAGGCTTGGTTTGGTAAAACTTTTTGAAGATGTGTTTGTGCTTTCGAAAAGCACAAGATCCTCGTTTTGTCTTTTAAAAGATATGGGTACTTTTGAAAGCACCTAAAGTGAAACTTTTTAAAGTTGGCTTGTGCTTATCAACATCAAAAATCTAATATAACTTCATATATTAGTAAATTTCCAAATTAACTCTTACATTTATATCTATTGTGGTATTTTTAAATTTTACCAAACACAATGGTTGTTATTTGTGCTTATTGAAAATCATTTTTAATTTATTTACTAAATATAAATGTTACAACTTTTAGAAAGCTATATTTTAAAAGCTAGCTTTGATAAGCTACCTTTAAAAAGTAAAAGTTTTACCAAACCAAACTTAAATGTGCTAACAAAACACCATATAATAAGATTATAAGATAATGAAGTACCTGTCTGTTGACAAGCACAACATCACCATCCTTCAAGTGGCGATACACAATTTTTCCTTCAAATTCTTGATCGCATATCTTTCCATTATGCATGATAACCCCTCTTGATGATGGTAATTTCCTTGATGTCAAAGCAAGCAACTTCCCTTTTGGTGGAAGCTTTACTATTGATGATTTATCGCCATAATGTGTGGCACCTGGATGGATTTCTGGACCATTAAGAATAGCATTCCTTAACTTCATTACATTCCAAGGAGTAACTCTCTGTACGTTACCAAGGGCAGAAAACAAAATGAGATACTCAGAGCTTAGATGATGTGACTTTCCATAGCTAGTAGTTTCGTATTCCATGCAACTTATCAAGGGAAAAAAACATAATGACATACTCATCTTTGAAGATGTGATTTTTCATAGCCAGTGATATCATCAAGTTATCAAGGGCAGAAAACAAAATGACATACTCGTCTTAGAAGATGTGATTTTCCATAGTTAGTAATATCACATTCCATGCACAGTCCAAACATAAACTTAGACATCGGAAATCATCAATGCTATCAACTGCTTATCAACATTCAGTCATTTACAATATCCTACAGATTGTTTGATTTCCTTAATAAACCCTAAACATTTCACTTCACAATAGAGAAATTTCCCATCCTATGTTCCTAATTCTCTGATATAATAAGGAGGCCAAGATTTCACACTTCAATGTACAAATTATTTGCAGCAGAATACTTATTTTTCAATTTTGTATAGTTTTCTTCAAATTACATAGGCTGCATCAGATAAAAAGTGATTTGTCTATAAAATAACTGCATGTAAATAGCATAGACAGAAAATTAACTAAATAAAGATGCAATGTCAATACCAGAATATATTAGCTTTTATTAGATCTGTAAGTAAATGTTTTGAAGGTATGAAATATGCAGAATGCTAAACTGAACAGACAAAATTCTTAACAGAAATGCAAATGAAGAACATAACTTACATGCATATTGGGTAATACAAAATTATAATTCTCACCTCAGGATATGTTAACCTTAGAGCAAAATATGGGGGAATCCCAATTTCATTCACTGCTAAATAAGGATCCGGTGATATGACAGAGCGGCATGCAAAATTAACCCTCTTTCCCATCATTTTCTGGCGGAAGAGGCCTTCCTTCTTCTCCAACAACTGAATAATTCCATTACTTGCATCTCTTTGGCCTAGACCAATCAAGAAGTAATAGAAAATCATGTGTAACCATCAATAGCAAGAGAAATAAAAATATTTACATATTGACATGTTTATGAAGTAATCCACATTCAGCATAGCCTGGTACAAACTACCAAGGACTGCACCCTTCATTTCAGTCACATAATGTAGTCATGTTGGGTATTACCATATATTGTGCACATATTGTTCTTTGTCCTCTTTAAATATTCACGAGAAAAAGAAGAGAGTGCTCAACAGACATTTTATCACAAAGAAATTTATAAAATATATTACTCAACTACACCCAGGTCTGCATGTTACTACTAAAAAAAGAAAACAAAACAAAACCAGCATAAATTCTCACCAGAAGTGCTACTGTTAAAGAGCACATTTACAGATTGCTGAAGTTCCATCCACCTGGCTAAAACCATCGAGGGATCCTTCTTGTTTAGATGGGCATCCCCTAATCTTATGTTAGACTGCAGAATCTTACTCAACAAAACAGTATGAGCATGCTCCGATACCTACAAACACAATTGCCCAAGTCAATAAGGTGAATGTAGAATAAAAAAGATAGTCAAGTATTCACAAAACAATGAAAGGACTAAAAAGTAGTTATACTTTGAATGTCAGCAATTTACAAGCCTCATCCCACTAAATGAGATTAGCTACATTGAAAGGGTAAGTGTGTTCTTGTGATAAACCAAGAAAGAAACTGGATTTGCATTTCATCCTTATATCCTCCCTTCACATGACCTTTACATCCTGCTGGCTTCCTTTCCTAAGAATGGCCCGCATGAGTCATGATAGAATTTTCTAACAAAAAGCCTTCATATCCAATCTATATATATCTGCTAACAATTTCATAAGTACATTTTTCCTACATTTATATCCCACAACAGTTTCAAATTCAGAATACTTCCCTAAACCAATACCTTGCATTGACAAACTTTGGAAATATTCCACACTCCACAATAGAGGCAAGAACATGGAGTACAAACAAAGAAGATAGAAAAATAGTACAAATCGTTAACAGTCTTTATTTATTATTCACACTTACCATATCACCTCCTTTAGTGGGAGGGCGGAATTTGATTGGTGGAACAAAAATATTCTCAAGAAAGAACATTGAGTGCCCTGCTTTCTTTCCATATCCCTGACCTTGAATATCATTAATATAGGAACAGAGTCGAGCCTCATTTTTCCACAAAAGTTCTAACGTCATTTTAACCTGTAATTTGAATAGAATTAATATATGATTCTAAATTTTCCAACAGCATGTGAAACTTTTCAGTGTCCAGCTGACACTTTACATTGAGGTTAATTCAATATTTGGAAGAAACTAACTTGCGATGGTAACAAAGCACCAGAAAGTCGATTTTGCTCAGCAAGCTTGCAAGACAACTTGTGCCTTTTTGCATCACTTTTCTTGGTCCCAGCAGAGTTGATATCTTCTTCATATGTTGTATCCCTGTCATCGGTTATAGTCTCACTTGCCAAGATTGTATCATCAGAATTTATGACATTTGCTCTAGCATCAGCAGCTGACAGACCATCCTAGATACATTATCCAAAAACCCAAAATGGTGAAGGGTTTTGCAAGAATTAGTAAAGCATGTGGATTGTTGAAACACCCACAAGAATGAACCTGTGGAAATAACATACTGTCCTCCGGAAAGAAGAAAAAATAATAAAAAGTTGAAAATTCACCATTAAATTCTATGATTTTCTACTTCTCCTATTTAAAACTGCCAGCAACAAAAAAAAAATAGTGGGGGGAGCATGAAAGGTGCACACAGCACAATTGCAAACATGACGAATACTGTGCATAGAAAACAGAACAAATATGCATAGCAGCAAGCAGTCATTCAGAACTTGAAAAATAAACCATTATAAATTCAGAATGCATCTTTCTATCATAAGACTCGAGGATGTTAGAGCAAGCTGTTAGGGACTTGGGTATTATAGGGTGCCCAAAGTCCCACTACGGGTAGTATGGGATGCTTGACGTTGTATATAAGGAGAGTGATTCTTCCTCCTTATTAGCTAGCTTTTAAGGTGTGGTTCCCCACTTTCCTTAGATACTTAAGCAAGCTCAAAATTAAAAAGTATGGCCTAAATATGTTAAAAGACTAGAATATTAAAGCAAGCTCAAAATAAAAAGTAGCCCAAAATATTAAAGATTGTTTAAAAGAAATCAAGTGAACAGGAAACTGCAACCAAAACATACAAGGTGAAAAGAGAAATTGAGTCAAAAGAATGATAAATGCCTTCCACCAAAAAAAAAAAAGAGATAATCCGCATGTTGAGTGCATGGACACAGTGTAGAGAAAGGTATAATAATAAGAATAGGTCCTAAGTTCAACTTCAAATATTTCTTTCTGATCACAAAAAGGTTAAAATTGCACCCCCCCCCCCCAAAAAAAGAACCCTCCTTTTCCCTCAACCCATGTAGGCATTTACAATGTAGATATACAAAAGAAGAATGTGTGTGTGTGTGTGTGTGTGTGTGTGAGAGAGAGAGAGAGAGAGAGAGAGAGAGCTGTAAGAAACTCAAATCAAGCTCTGTAAATTACCAGTACTAGCATATACAAGATATAGCATTTAAATCTTTATGATACTTTAATATCAGAAAGCAATTTTAAGTGAAATTTAAGAATTTACCGTACGGAACCATCCAAAGGTTGGTTGGCTAATTTTAGGATTATTGGAACCACACTGTTGACATTTTTTAGAAGACTTCTTCAAAAACTTCTGTACAATAGAAATTGCCTCTTCGAACTGCAGCGAGGTCCAACTTTCTCCCTGCTGTTCAGAGCTACAAGACTGGCTTTTATCATCATCATCACTTTGATACATGGATTCATCTTTATTAATTGAATCCAATCTTTTTGCCCCAATGATATCCCCTTTCATAATAAGCTCCAACTGGGAACTACATTTTTCCACCTTGCAGCAACAGAAGACCATATGAATAGTGACCAACAAATGCTTAAAATCATGAGCTTATGGAGAATATATTTACCAGTTCTTTATTAGCCCTAAAATGACAGCAAGTGAAACAAGTTCTTTGTAGAATATTTCTAAGAAGACTGATCATCAAGGGGTTGTAGACAGGGGAAACAAGCTCTATACGACCAAAATGACCTGGACAAAGGTGATACAATTGACCACATGTTTTACAACTGCATCAAAGAAAAAGAGAGATCTCAATCATCCACCTCGAGAAAACTTCGTGCAATACCAATAAAATATCAAATTAAGATCTATTGATAACAGGAAATAATTTCTGCTTCAATTTGTCTCATCTCCACAGTCCACAGAGCTATATCAAAAGAACCAACTTGGCTGATTCAAAAGAGTAAGATATGAAATTTCCATCAAAATGTAAACCTGTTAGGTATCATTAACAAGAATACAAGTTTTGAAGAAGTCCTCTAAAGAAAACCAAAACTTTTCAAGAATAAAATAATTTCTTGTATGCAGACTGTAGCCGAAACAATTCAAAGGATAAAAGATAAAAAATAAATAAAAATAAACAAAGGATGAAACAAGAGAAACCAAAACTTTAAAAATATAATAATAAAATAAAATAAAACAAAAACTAATTAACCAAGAATGAAGCCTTCTCCAAAAAATAGGATTTGACAAGCATGGATGTCCAACAAAGCACCACCACTAAAACTTAAACCCAGCAAATCACTACTACTACTACTAAGCCCTCTCCAGAATAGGATTTGACAGGCATGGACGCCCAGGAAAGCACCACCACTAAACCCTAAACCCAGAAAAGCACCTAGCACCTAGTAGTAGTAGTAGTAGTAGTAGCAATAATAATAATCCATCTATACCAATATATAAAGGGTAATGGAGTACTTAGGTTGGTGTACTTGGATTGTTCTCTTTGATCTCTCACTCATATTTTCATGTCTTTCTCTTACTAAATGAAAAAAAGGAATTTTTCTTCGTATGTAGGATTTAAACCATGAAATTAAAGACCTTGTCATATTGGCTAACCTCAGGGTGATTACCATTTATTTAACACATTAACAATGACATAAATAAAAATAAAGAGCAGATTAATAGTCACTTCACTTCCCCCTAGTAGTAGTAGTAGTAATAATAATAATAATAATAATAATAATAATCAGAATATGCTTTATTAAAAAAAAAAAAAAAACATACGGCAATTTCTCTTCGGATGGACCCAAAGCTGGATCATATAAACCACCAGGAGCGGGGACACCGATAGTATCAAGCAAGTTAGCGTTTGTAATCTTGACGCGGCTGTTCTTCTTCACCTCTTCATCCGTGTAGAAACTGAACACAACCTCATCAACAGAATTCGAAGCACCCTTAAAAATAACATAGGTTAAGATTTTTAAGTGACTGTGACAAAAGTAGATAGAAAGAAAGAAGAGGTTGTGGAGTACCTCGATCGAGAGAACCATGGCTTGCCTTTTGTCGTTGCGTTAAGTGAAGAGAGAGACCAAGAGTGGAAGAGTTACGAAGGAGGTGGGAGTGAAAGTGAAACGACGACGTTTAAGTGAGAGGAATTAGTAGCAGTGTTGAAAAGAAGGAAGGGAGGGAGGCGCTGGGAAGCAGAACCTAAACAGAAAGAAGGCGGTAAAACGGAGAGCTTAAGTATGGTTAGGACTTAGGGTTCGGGTTCCGAATGGAGCAACCGAATACCCGACCCAAACTTATTTCAATGTTCTGTTCAACCGAGCACTTTAATCTATTGGTCCGAAAACTGGTCTAATTATAATAGGAAAAAAAATTACTCTCTAACTTACTATTACCAAGATTTAATTAATAATTATTAAAACAAAATTAGTATCGAAATTAGTAAAAAAATAATTAATTTCTATAATATTTAAGGAAAAAACCAAATCTTTTTTTATAGAAAGATAAATATATTTTTGTTATTTTTATTCTTTTATAAATATATTTTTTAATTATCTATTGCATTTAAATTTAATCAATATATCTTCATTTATAACAAAAAAAAATTATTACTTCAAATTTAAATATAATTAATTAATTAGTGACTAAATTGATATGTTTATTTATATATTAGTTTTAAATTAATCTATATTCAATTCATCAAAGCACAAATATTAAGAAACACTTGTATTTCTCCTTAGAACCTCTTTATAACCTCTAGAATTCAAGGGTGATTGGTTTGTGAAAACATTTTTTATTTTTTTTACTTTTTTTAAATAATTTTTATTTTTAACTTTTTACATCTTAGAAAATATAATTAATTTGAAAAAAAAATCATTTTAAACATTAAAAATAATAAAAATATATTTTTTAGTCTATTTTTTTATTTATTAATATTTTATTAGTTAATTATTAATCAAACAAATTATTTTCATAATATTTTTTTATTTTATTGAAAAAGAGACAGTCATGGTGTTTAAAAAAAATATAAAAAGAATATTTTAAAATGAAAAATATTTAAAATTAATAATTTTTAATAAAAAATAAATTATATTAATATTAAAAGATAAAGTTGAGGTATAAGCATAAAACTAATAGAGCATACAAAATAGGAGTACGGTTTAATCTAGCTTTGAAAATAAAAGGTACTATTCAAAATGGTTTTTAAAGGTTAAAAAAGAGAGAATTATATTGAATAAAAATAGTAGAATACACATGAATCTTCATATTGAATATAAATACAAATACAAATATAAATATAAATAAATTTTTATTTTTTTGTCAATTATTGTCGAATTCACTTTTTTTTGTAAATATTCTTTTTTTTCTATAAATTTTGAATTAAAGAAGAAACACACAAAAAAATACACCTGATAAAAAAATAGTCAAAACACAAAAAATATCATATTTTCATGAAATTGAAAAATACATCCTCACAGAAAAAAAAAAAAAAAAAACTTAAAAGACATTGAAGATAGGAAGATAAAGACGGAAATGAGCTTGAAATTAAAAAAAAAAGTTAATATAACAAAAAAAAATTAGAGCTCAAATTTCACATCATTTAATATTCAAATCTAACTTATAAAAATAAAATACTAAGAATTTTCGAGCACATAAAAACAAAATTTTAAAGAGCTCTTTTATTTTTGAATAGAAGAAAGATAATGGAAAAATCAATGAAAAAAAGTTAACAGTAACAGGTGTAAACCCCACTAAAATCGGTAAACTATTAGTTAATAAATTGAATTTTAATTAGAAAAGCTAAAAATGCAAAACTAATATCAAAATAGGATAGAGCTCGTCGAAACGAGAATTTTGATAACAATTTTAAAAATTTGGCCCAAAACGGATCGAAAAAGCCGAACCGGTTGAACCGGGGTCCAAACCGGACCCGTGGGTCTAACCGGACCCAAACACTTAAATGAAACAGCAGCTTCTTCTTCCTCATAAGCTGCTGCGACGCCATAACAGCAAGGGGGGGGAGAGGAGATTCCCAAACCTTCACCATTCCTTCCAACTACCATAACTTCCTCATTTGAGCTCTGATCTTATCGCCGCACCGTTCGCGGCCGCACGTCCAGCGCGTCGAGCTCTACCTTTCTATCCGAACAATTTTACTGGTAAGCCTCCTATTAGGTTTAGAATCTCTACCCCTCTTTCTTTGGTAAACTTGAAAACCTATGGTGAATCTTGTCCAATTTTTGTGTTCTAGGTTCAAGTTAGCTTCCGGAACTTGTGGGCTCTAGCTATTGAGCATATGGGTATGGTAAGAACACCCTAACCCTAGCTCAATCTTTTATTTGTAATAGAAAACTGAATTGGAACATATATATATGTATTAGGTGTAGTTTAAGTGGGTGTTTATGCATTGGAATTTAATTGGGATTACTTGGAGGTTTGTTGGTGACCAAGGCTTGTTTTGAGGTTGTTTGATTGAGCTTGGAGGGGCTGTAATTTTGAGTTGTGAGGCTGCCTTGGGTGAACTAAGTGATCAGCCAAGGTATGGTTTAAGTTTCACACGTTTGATATTTACAGTGTTGTGAAAACTTAGGTTAGAGGAACCATAGGATAAATTGAATTGTTAATTGCATTTAATGAGTAGTTTGTAATGTTGTTGGAGTAAATTGTTGATGAACATAGATTGGAATTATGGGGTATTGAAGTTATTAATTTCATGCTTTTGGACTTGCTTATAATGGGTTGTATTGATGTTGATATTGATGAATTATGGTTGGTGATCGTTAATAAATGGTTGTTATGTCAAGTTGATGGATTAACATGTATGAAGATTTGATTTATGTTAATGGCATTTAATTGGTATATGTTGATGGAAGGTTGATAAATATATGATGAGAATTGGTATAGGTGAAGAATTGATGTGAACAAAGGCAAGGTTATTGATGTATGGGGTAAAAGTGAATAATTTTTTATGATCAAGGTTGGTTGAGTTGATTAAAGCTTATATTGGTAATGATTGTTGATGAATTGAGTTGATATGGTTTTACAATGCAAGTTTTAAATGGTAAGAAACTTAAGTTGGAGAAAAAGAGGTTTTGTTGAAAGTGGTTAAAACCAAATTTTGATTAACTTTGGACGTCCATAATATTCTCCTCAAATTTTGGATTGGGTTGTAGTTTGTTACAAATAAAAGATAGTTTCAAGAGCTTTTGATTGATATCAACTTTATGAAAACTGAATTTTGTGGAGAAAGTTATGGACGTTGCAAGTTTAGTGTTTAAATCTGAGTTCAGGGTGACCAAATCGGTTTTGAATATTTTTAAACCAATTTTTCACTTCTAAACCTCCATTTTCTTCCCTTTAAGGCTTAAAGTATGGTTCTAGGTCCAATAGATAAAAGAAGTTAGGAAAACAATATAACTTGAAAGTGAAGAAAGTTGTAAATAGTGGCTTTTATGAAGAAAATAAGGATGTTAATGAAGTTTAATGTTAAGGTTTGATACTTGATGATGTATTGATGATAATTGCCATGGCTTATGAATAATGATATTTGAGATACGAGTTTTCCTGGGTAAGAGCCGTGGCTCGCCTATAACACCCTAACTATCAAAATGTCACGCTTCCGGCTACGCCACTCTGATAGCTCGAGTATTACCACGACTCTTATAATATTTAACACTAAAATATGAGCCTGCTTAAAACTTAAAACCGCAAAACCTTTCGATAACTCTTTTCGTGAAAACATAAACATACATGTACATACAAATCAGATACAACCTTAAGCTATATATATATATATATATATATATATATATATATGTATATATATATATATATATAATATATATATATATATAACACTAGTTTACAAATATACATATCATAATTTCCTATCCCTCTTGCAAACTTAATAAAGGTAAAGGCGAGGGAAAAACAATAGCTACGGTAATACAAAAAGACCGAGTAAACAGAAAATAAACATAACTCTCCTGAAGCTTCATCTTCCATATCCTGAAAAGGAATAACCTGTAGGGGAGTGAGAACGTCGTCCTCGCTTGTTCTCACCATAGAATTACAAAAATTGCTATAACAAGATACGTAAAGATAAAATCATTCTTAGAGTTCAGTGATCATTGCTCGTCTTATGAGTCTTTCCAAAAACCATAGGTTCACATTCGAAATCCAGAAAATTTCTTTTTGAAGACTTTCTAAGTTTCTCAAATATTCTAAAACAAAACCTTTTTCCTTTCTTAAAGAAAATGTCTGAAAAGTTTTTCCTAGGCCGCAACCATGAAAGCAGTTACCTACGCGGTATAAATGATCATCCCGTTCCAAGCATAGGTTCATTAAGTCTATGCTGAACCGATCAGATACTTTATACAGAACTAGGACTCAATATACCAATCACGGCCTCAAGCCCATCCAATCCAACACGGCCCCCAGCCCAAACAACTCAAACATCAACCAATTCATCACAAGTCAACCAATCAAACACAATCACAAATAATGTAGTTCAAACACAATCAAGAGCAATTACAACAAGTATAACAGTTAACATAAGTATTCACATAAGCAAACCAAATACAATATGCACACCCAAACAATATCACATAAATGCAAATGATGAATGCCTGTCCTACTAGCTGTGATATCACATTGTCGGTTCAATTGCCAACCCGACACATTCCCATGGGAATGTTGCCCTTCGGTCACGTATAAATGGGAACCCTCTGGGATAACGTGCCCGCCACACGGTCCAAGATGTCAGTGCCTGCACACTCTTGTGATCCGAAAGGATGTGAGCGGGATACTTTGCCTCCGACCTCACATATACACGTAAGTGGGATTAACCACCGTCCTTACGCGGGCGCCACAACCTCGACAAGCGGGATTAGCCACCGTCCTTGCCAGGCGCAAGCGACTTATCAACAATCTCGTCAATTATCAAATCTCTCAGCATAAGCGGGACGAACCCGGCCCTTACGCCTACCAAACAATAACTCATCAATCTTGATGATATCCACAATCAATCAGGCTCAATACCTTATTTCAAAATCATTCTTGGCCCATTTACTTTTAAATAACAAACGTAGTCAAATCACAGCTAGCCAAGAATCACTTTTCAAAACGGAGCCACTTTCCACATCTTTCCAACACTTCCAAAAATCTCAAAACCATGCCAAGTTCAAAATCTCTTTGAAAGACTCAATCATTCATTTCTAAATCAAGATTTGGTCGTAAGATTCCTTAGCAGAGTCCCAAGACTTCAGGAGAGAATAACCTAACTCATTTCTTAAATTTTTTGAAAACCTCTGAAACTTTAACTTCTTGAGTTGAATAAATAGAATAGGGTTTAAACCCAAAACCAAATCGTGTTTCCAATTATGCCGAACCAATTTCAAGACCAACCAAACTTAAGCCAAAACTAATTTCAGTGTCATTCTTAAATCTGTTTCCAAGGGCTCGGGAAGTGTTTCAATTTTAATAAATCAAAGTTCCAGAAAATACTTCAAGCTCTTCCTAAATGTCGTAAAGTGAAATAGATTAATTGAAAACCAGGTTTATTTTAAATCCATTAAAACCCCTCCAAAATCTGTTTATGTAAATCAAATTCCAAAACATAAAGAAATTTCATATTTAAATTGATTTTTAAGGCATAATTTCTTTCTTAATAATTACATCAAAAATATAGAGATTTTCCTAATAAGGCAAGTTCAAACATAATTTATTTCTCAAACATTTAAGTCAAAGCATAATTTATTCTTTTCCAAAATAACAATTCCAATCAAAATCTCAGATTTTCTAGAAATTTCGGCAGCATCTCCCCTAAAACTTGGACTTTGCCACCCTTTTCGGGTCCCAACAAAACCAATCATCAACTCTTTCTAACAGGTTCAAGACCAAATCAGTTTTCAATAAAACAAAACTCAACTTTTAATTTATCAAAAATCATTCAAATCAACCAATCCAGAAATCTCCAATTTATCAAAATCATACATTGTTACAATCAAACAGGCAACCATATTCATTCAAGATAAAACCAGACAATTCATAAGACTCACATAACCACCAAAATTACATTTTGTACAACATATCTATTTATAACAATTTCTAATTTAAATAAAACTAGTTTGTACAAAAGCCCCTACCTCAAAACGCATAACCATAACCCAAACGCGTCACAGAGTCCTTTTCGCCTCAACCCGAAATCAACAACCAAAACCTCGGCTCCAAGTCACTTTCGCAGTAGCCATAGCAATTCTAATCGCAACACATAACAACCAAAACTCAATCTTATAGCAATTAACGTCACAAACCTCAGCGTATGATAACAGAACAGTAACCAGAGGGCTTTTCAAATCGAAGACGCTTACCGAACGAAGAAGGAACGGCTGAACCGATACAGCGACGGTCTCTGAACCGGTTTGGCGGCAGCCCGGCAGCAGCTCCGCCAATAACTCTCGAGTGACGGCGGCTGCCCGAATTTCTGATAATAGCAGCTGTACAACCACGCAGTATCAACAATCTTCCCGGGATTTCAAAAGGACAGAAATCTCAATTAAAATCCTTACCGGTAGAATTCTCCGGCGACGCAGCAGGGGCATTTTCCGGCGGCAGAAGCTAACTGGCGTAACCCCATGAGCAACGGCAGGGCTCCCAATAGCAGCTGGGCACGGCGGCAGGGACAGCTCCGCGACGGTCTGGCGGGCTCTCTTTCTCATCGCGACAACACCGGCGACGTTGGCGGCGTGCAGGCCGGCGCTGGGCGGTGCGACTCTTTCCCCCCCTTGCGGTCCTCTCCCTCGTCTCCGATCTGTTCTGCGGCGGCACAGAGGCGGCGGCGCGGCTGGGACTGGGTGCGGCTCCACCAACCTCGTGTCTTCTCCCTCAGAGTCGTCCGTGGCTCGCCCCCAAACGGCGACAGGCAGATCGACGAGGAGGCCCGGCGGCGTGACACTGATGGAATGAGCTCGACAGCGAGGACACGGTGCGGCGGCACGACGTGGTGAGGGCGACGCGACTGCACGCCGTTAGATGCGGCCCCCTTCCCTTCCGATTCCGATCTCCCTCTTCTTGGATCCCTTCGCTTGCTTTTCTTTGTCTCTTCTCAAGAGCAGTGGGTGTGTGTGTGTTCATCACAAGGCTGCGCAGCAAAGAGGATGAAGGAGAGGCTGTTGGCTACGCAGCATGAAGAGAAGGATGGCGGCTGCTGCTGCATAGTTAGGGAGCTGGGCGGCGGCGGTAGTGAGGCCAGCCACCATCGCCCCTCCTCTCTTCCCCACTCCTTCTCCGTTTTTGCTACTGTCGCTGTGTATTGGTTTGAGGAAAAAGGGGGAGCATTTGTGTTGCTGCCGCTGGGTTGGGGGAGAAGGTAACCGGGTCACGGGTTAGGGTTTCAGGGTTAGGGTTTCATTTTCAAAAATTAGGGTTAGGGGCATTTCGGTAATCTCAAATAAAATTGGGAATAATGTAGTAATTGAAACCCAATTTAAATCCACACTAATGATATATAGAAAATACTATTTGCTCATCAATTTCACAAATTATTTTCAATAAAATGCCCAAATCAAAATAATTAGAAATAATATAATTAAACCCTTTATTTTTCTAAAGTAGCAGTATTAATATTTAAAATATTACTTATCTAATCCAAATCATATGAAATCCTTATTATTTCATAATTATCAGCCTTATACCTTAAATATAGAAAATAATCCAATAATTATAAAATTGGATAATAATCATAACTTATCTCAAGTTCAATAAATCAAAACTTGCCTTAATTATCTTTAATAAAATAATTTCTGAAATTAAGGCTGTAAATAACTATATGATTTGAGGCTTGATCATAAAAAGACTTTTCAAAGGTTCTGGGTCTTACATCGCCACCACGTGTTCCAAGTTGAATCTCGATACTCTGTTGACCCTACATCGTAAGGGTGACCAGGCACGTATAAATTCCCGGGTATGGATAGCCCCCATTAAGTGATTATATGATGATTGAATGTGAACTCTATGCATAGACTCTTGGGGATGCGCGACGGGGGACAGTCTAAGGTTTTCAGACTTGTCGGGTTGGCTGGATAACCGACAAATGGGCTCCATCAGCCATAGGACAGGCATGCATCATATGCATTTGTTTGTTTTGATTGCTATACATTTCCTGGGTATGCCTAATTGATATATATCACTTGCTATCTGTTATACTTGCTATTTGTATTATCTGCTCATTACTTATGCGTGAACTTGTTTGGTTGCTTGTTTCTGTTGCATTATGAATGATAGAGGGATGGAGGAAACGGAAAAATGGTTTGGTGTTAGGTGAAGATTGAACTTGAGTAAGTTAGGTAGACTTAGAATACCTACCCCTGTTTATGGCTTCTGTTTAGTAATTAAGTTGGATAATTGAATATTAGAGTCCTAGGATTGCCCATGGCATTCTCAGGACCGTATTTATTATACGCGTGGCACTTTTACCATGCTGAGAACCTCTGGTTCTCATTCCATATTGTATTGTTATTTTTCAGATGCAGGTCGAAAGGCTCCTCGCTAGACGTCTGGATCCTGGGAAGCGAAGTAGTCCTTGGGCGTATTTTTAGTTTTCTATTTGTATATATGTGTATATGTACTTAGCTTACTCTCCAAGTAACTTGTGTATGCTACTCCTCTTAGAGGTTGAGGGAGAGGGAGAGATAGAAGTTTACTTGGGTATTTTGGTATATTTTGGATACTTATGTATGTTTATATGTGTGTGTGTATATATATATATATATCCTCCAGCTAGTCTTAGCTTCGCAGGCTGAGTCAGGGGCTAGTTATGCTGTTACCTTGGCTTTCCTTCATTCTTCTGCTTATCTTTACCATGTTCCTATTAGGTTTCTTAGCATGCAAGTAATCCTATTTCTTGAGCGTTGCGTCTTTTATTTTGCGATTTTTGTTTACCTGTTTTGTTTCAAGGTTCCTAGTATATTATTTCTTTTAGTATTATATGTATATCTTTACTGTTTAGAGGTCTGTAATACCACACTACCTCTGTTCTACGACTTAAGCGTAAAACACTGTGTAGTAGGGTGTTACAATAGGCAAGTAAGCAACTAGTAGACGACGAATTGTCAATGTAAGTAGAGATGATTTTAGAACTCAAATTTGACACCATATTAAAATCCAATTAACAAAAAGTCAGAATTTTTTATCCAAATAGCAAAAGAAAGCTTGAAAGATATCTTTTTGAACTTTTTTTTAATATTAGAGTGGCAATGGTGTTTTTTTGAAATGTGAATTTTTGGGATGTTATTCTCAAATGTGAAATCGTTTAATTAGAAAAGTAGATTTCGAACCATCTGATTTGTTAGAGGTACAAAAATCGGACGGTTCGATTTGTAGAGGTATAGAACGAAATCGGACCGTCCGATTTGTGTTAAAAAAAATTAAAAATTTGAGGTGACCCTCTGATTTGTATACTTTTCACAATTTTAAAAAACACTAAAAATTACAACATTAAAGTATATCACTCATCTTACTTTCATGTAAAAAAAAAAACTAATCTTTTTACCTTTGAATGAAAGGGAAAGAAAAAAAATCCATAAAAAGAATGGAAGAGAGCTATTGAAGCTAGAAGAACCATTGGAAGAACCACCGGAAAAAAAAAGTGGACAAAGAATTGGATGAGCTTGCTTTATGTTTTTCATAATACGTGAGTAAGGATTTAGTTTTCGTGCGTGAAATATAAAGAGAGAAGTGAAGGATGGAACTCAGTAAATCACATAATCCTCAATTAAAAATACCGTGTTTTAGATTAAAAATATTTTTATTTTTAATTGAAAAAGCTAAAAATAAAAATATTATTTTCAATTTTATATTCTTTTTAAATATATTTTCGCTATAAATAATGTTAAAATGCTCAACCAAATATATTTTTATATTTTATTTTTATTTTTATTTTTATTAAAAACAAAATGAAAATAGTCAAACCAATTAGCGCCTTGAACGAATCATCAAACTATTCTAATTACTAGTTAATTAGTATAAAAATAAATTGGTTCAGTTGTATTAATTAAAATAACTAAATTCTAATAAAATAATTGATAAAATCTATTTTTATCTTTAATATTTTAAAAATTTTTTAAAAATATTCTAAACATCTAATTGATTTTAATTTTGTCTTTGATGTTTTTGACAAGTTTTAATTTTATTATTATAGTTAATTTTTTAATATTCAATAATTAGTACTTTTTGTTCCGTTTTATCCTTAAAATTATTCTTCATCATCACCTATGTTCCAAAACCTTTCCTTTCACTCTTCCAATCCTTCTTTCTTCTTTCCAAACCCCACACCCATACTCATCAATCATCATACACAACAACAAAGTACCAGGCCATCATCATCTCCTCCTCTGCCTTTCTTCATCCACCATGCATTGTCATCGTATCTATCTCCTCCATCATTTGCTGCCCTTGCAATCTCCTCAGCCTTTTTCATCTCTTGATTCATCATTATCCACCCTTTCATCTACCCCATCAGCCATTCTTTATGCTAATTTTTTTTTCTTCATCATTCGTCACTACGACAACCTCCTCCATTATTTTGCATGTTGTTGTTGATTTTTTCACCATCCACATCTGATTTTATTTTCATTGTTAAATCTATTGTTAAAATCAGTGTGAATTATTGTTGGTATTTTTGTTATTGTTATTGGTGAGAGATTGTTTTTAGAGCGGGATGAGTTTTTGGAGGGATAGTGATGACTAAAGAGTGATAGCAGAGGGGTGGTGGCGGCAAAATGGATAGGGTGGTAACCTGGTAGGTTAGGTTTTAGAGATGGAGTGAAAGGGTTTATGGTGTTGCAGCAAGGGTGGGGGTGCGGATAATGGTTCAAGCGGGGTGGGACTGGGAATATAGTGGATGTTGGGAAATACTGAAGTTCAAACAAGAACTTATCTAACAGCAGAAGCACTAAAAATATTTTTTTTTACAACCTGTACAATTAAATAGGTAACTTCAAAAATATTTCAAGCAGCAAATATAATGATAAAAATTAAATAATTAAATAATAGAATTTTTATTATGAAAAAACTCTCAAAAGAGAGACAAAAAAACTCACAAAATCTAATTCAGTAAAATCTTTCACTATCAAAATAACGAGTACACAATTAGTCTTCTTAGTAACACTAGAATATTCTCAATAATCAACAAAATACATCATCAAAACTGAAGGAATTAACATAAACCCTCTACAAAGTAGGTATGTCAAATTAGATAAAAACGAAAACAATACAACTAGCAAGTTATATCTTAATGTTCATCTCCACAACAGAAGCAACATACTAAAATTTTATAAGAAATAGAGCAACTTTACCAATTCAATAAGAGCACATTAGAATTGCTATTTTTTTCTTTTTCTTCTTTTTTTCGTCAATCTCTTTTCCTCTCCTCAGTTTCTGTTTTTCTTTTCTTTCTTTTTGATCGCACACTCCTACTCCCTTTCTTTTTCCTAGTTTCTGTTTTTCTTTTCTTTCTTTTTGATCGCACACTCCTACTCCCTTTCTTTTTCCTTCGCGTGGCTATAAGCCACTTCTCTTTCTTGAGTTGGAGACCCATTTGAGTTGAAAACCTACCAAACAGTGGAATAGTATAAGATATGAGGAGTTTGAAGGGGTAATATGAGATAATGGTAGTGACAGTGGCAACGACAATAATGGTGGTGGGTGATGATAGTGACAGTGGATGATATGGTTAGGATTGGTGGTGATGAAGAGAGATAGTGATGGTGAATTGGTGATACCGCAATGATGATGATAGATGGTTATGAGGAATTGATATTGAGATTTAGGAACAAAATGAAAAAAAAATTGAATAATGGTCGACCAAATTTTTTTAATAATAGTAGAACTAAAATTTATATGAAATATTAAGAATTAAATTGAAACAAATTAAATGTAAAAAATTATTTTTTAAATTTTTTGAAAATATTAAAAACAAAAAGTAGATTTTATCCTTTAACGTAATATATAAAATTATGAATAAATATATAGAAACATAAATATAATTTAATATAAATCTAAAAAATATACAAATTAAAAGTACAGTATTGAATAAAATCTCATAATCTCATGTAAACCATTTTGAAAATTAGATCGGATATTAAATCATTTAAACTACCAATTAAGAGATTTAGAGATTCAATTTATTTAATTAGGGTTTAAATGAATTATATTAAAATAAATAATATATTTAATATTTCAAATATAGAATAAATAAAAAAATGGCCATCAGTAAATAATAATAATAATAATAATAATAATAAACTTTTTTTAAGAATACATAATAATTGATAATAAGATATTATATAATTAATAATTTTTTATTATTTAAAGTTATGTTTTTTGGCAACAAATATACAGAGGTGTCTTAATACTGGTGTTTAAATTGATATATTTATTATTTTGTTTTAAAAGGTCTAAGTGATCAAATAGTTTATAAAAAAAATTGGATGAAAAATTTGGTTATGAATTTATTATTGGTGTTTTAGTTAGAAATGGGTGTAGTGAGTGTATTTACAAATTGATAGACGTGTCAGATGGAAGTTCCAACACGTAGGGGGCATGTTGCATGCAGCACGTGGGGGGCGTGATTGCCACATGGCAAAGTCTGGTTGCTTGGGACTGCAGCACGTGGGGGAGCGTGCTGAGTCAGCATGTGGGGACGTGTTACACGTGGCTTTCTCTCATTGGTTGATGAAGCAACATGTGGAGGGCGTGCAGAGTCAGCACGTAGGGGGCGTGTTGCCACGTGTCTCAGTCTGGTTGGCTGGTGATACAACACGTGGGGGCGTGCTAAGTACTCCCTCTATATAAGGCAAAACTCGATACCATTTTCATTGTGAAGAAGAGTATTTTTTGAGTTTTCTTTGATTATGTTGGTAGTGTAATGGAGGGTACTGTAAACTTGGTAGTGTATTGTAACGGTGAGATTATACGGAATACTCATGAGGGAGTGAGATTTGTGTGTCAGAATCTGTTTTTGTTTGTGGTTCCATGCACCATGACATTCATGGAGCTTCAGAACGGTCTCTGTCAAAGCATGGAGAATGGTATGTTGAGGAGAGTGAGCAGTATTTTGTACTAGAATCCGGTTATAGTTTTTCGTGGTCTAATATAGTTTGATATTATGCTGATCATTGACGAAGCGAGTATGCAAAATATGTTCTAAATTCATCGACAGAATCAGATGCGACAACCACAGATTGAGTTGTATGTTGAGTTTGAAAACGTAGAGGCAGATGAGATTCAAAATGATTTAGATATAGAGGATGATAGAGCTGCAGTGTACGAAGGAATGAATAGTGACAGCGAAGAGGACTTCGAAACCACTTATGAAGCCGGCGACGAAGACGAGGACGGTGATGTGGGAGTTGAGGTAGCAGCGGAGAATGTAGTGGTTCATCCCTCAGTTAGTCAACCGATGAATGTTCCATCTTTTAAGCGTAAATTGGATCTTGACGCCGTGTATGCACCGGAATTTTCGGAATATGAAAACATAGGTTCATGATGAGTGAATAATACGTCTTTGTTAATTTATATTTTTGGATTGATCAATGAATGATAATTTCTGCTTTCTGTAGGTGTTGCTGATCCTGAGGACGGAGAGTTCAGGATTGGAACGGAATATAATTCTAGAAAGTCGGTCATCGCAGTAATTAGAAGTTACACTATCTCTAGAGGAGTCAACTACAATGTGTATGAGTCTGAGCGATAGACGTTCTATGCAAAATGTAAGACGTGTGAGCATGGTGCAATTGACTTATCCGAGCCAGCTTGATATAGAAAAAGGGTTGTTGGGAGATACGCAGATACAACGGTAGGCACACGTGCACAATGAGAACGATTTCACATGATCATTCCAAGTTGGACTCGGATACAGTTGCTAATGCTATAAGGCCATTGGTCGAGAACGACCCGTCCGTCAAGGTGAAATCTATAATTACGGAAGTCCAGTCAAGGTTCAATTATACCATCAGTTATCGAAAGGCTTGGTTGACAAAGCAGAAGTCCATAGCCAAAGTTTTTGGTGGTTGGGAGGATTCTTACTAAGCTTTGCCATGGTGGATCTCAGTCATGGTTCATAAGATGTCTGGTTCAATTGTCCAAATAGAAACATGACCCCTATATAACGGGAGTGAGGAGGCGGAGGGGGTCAGAATACTCCACCGCATTTTTTGGAGTTTCAATCAATGCATTAGAGCATTCAAGCATTGCAAGTCTTTAGTTCAGGTTGACGGCACACACCTATACGAAAAATACAAAGGTACACTTCTGGTTGCTATTGTACAAGATGAGAACTAGAACATTGTGCCCTTGGTGGAGGGGGGAGACAATTGATGCGTGGCACTTCTTTCTTAGGAATCTATGAATGCATGTTGTTAAAAGAGACGGTGTGGGTATGATCTCATACTAACATGAGTCAATTCGGGCAGTAGTAAATCTTTCCGAAGGTGACTGGTAACCTCTAAGAGCATAGTAGATATTTTGCATGAGGCACATCAGTAGCAACTTCTTAAGGGCATTCAAAGTCCCGCACTTACAAAAACTTTTTGTCAACATAGGGTATTCAAGGACGGTGGAGGAGTACAACATCAACTATAAGAGGTTGGAAGAGCGAGGCGAGGCATATGTCCGGTGGTGCGATGCCATTGGACTTACACATTGGGTATTGGCATTTGACAAGGGACATCGATGGGGCCATATGATGACGAACCTTGTCGAATGCATTAATTCAGTGCTAAAGAGTGCCCGAAACCTACCTGTGTTGGCGCTCATCCGAGCAACATATTATTGGTTAAATGAACTTTTTATGTGGAAGAGTGCCGAGACTCATAAATGCAAGCATGCTGGATTTACTTACTCTGTATTTACACAATAGCAGATAGAAGTAAATATGCAACATGCTGGGAATATAGTTGTGCACCAGTTTGATAGAGGAAATGAGGTGTTTAAGGTGCGCGAAATGACTAGCGAAAAGGTGTTGGTAGTTGATCTTGCGCGACGGACGTGTGACTGTGGGCACTTTCTAGCTACCACAGGGGGTGGCTGTGCATACCCAAACTGACGCATCACTCGGTTTACAGGGTGTCATTCGACACACTCGAATGACAATAACGGAGAAACCGAGTCACATACCTCAAGGTGTCCATGTAACTCGTCGGGTATGATCAATCTTTCGTACAGCTGCCACACAAACTGGCCCATATTATTAGAAAATTAGAACCCTATATTAATGTTTCGATACGGGAATGACACGAACCCTAAATATTTATCTCGTCCATGTAGTTTATTTCCTGCCTAAAAGTCACTGTGGTCTTCGATAACCACGCTGTGGTCCGTTCGGAATGACTCCACCTGAAACATAGTTCATTAAAAAAATTAAAAATGGTTACCGTCAATCAAATATGCTGGTTCAATATAATGCAGGACTAAAATAGGAACTGTTATCTCATGGCAACTGGTATCTCAGCCGGTGGAAGGGACCATTTCAGTACAGGCGCAATACACGGCAGTCGCTCCCATGCCCAAACAAACAACAGATTAATAGGGACATATATCTCCTTAGTATCATACCGTGATGCACGGCATAATGCCCTACAAAGATGCGTGAGACATGCTATATGGATCCGCTCAAAATCGCAAAGCAATAGTAGATACTTCGCATGGGCATATGCGGTTGACTTATCCGTGAATAGGGTCAAACCCAACAAACAGAAAATCTGACATCTGACATATCTCTTAATAAACTCCTCACTGTCCAATGACTCTCTGTCTCTAATACGATGAACCCAACCCAACTTTTATATAAGATTTCGAAGAACTACTGACAACTGGTTTGCAATTGAATATCGCGATACTCTGGCTCTGTTGGAAGTCGCTACTACTATCTGTCCAGCCACTCACAGGCTCTCCATCAATGGGTAGGCCAAATATATGAGCGACATCTTCCAGTGTCACAGTAACCTCACCCACCAACAATACAAATGTATAAGTTTCCGGTCTCCATCTTTCCACCAGAGCAGTTAATAAGGGGTAAAATCCTCTTATCACCCCAATCTTAGAAACGTGGTAGAATCCCGTTGAGCGTAAGTAATTTTTTACCATTGGATTCCACGTCTGCAACAGATCCAATTACAAATCATCAAATTCCTGTTAGGCTGGTTCAACAAAAATATATTTATTAGTTTAAATAAATAATAATTATTATAAATAAATATTTATTTATAATACAAATTGACATCAATATAAAAACATTTTCTTAATCAAGAAAATCTCTCTCTTCTCCACTACTCCACTACGCTGTTCTCTCTCCCCTCCATTCTCTCTTTTCTTCTTCATTATGAAAAAGAAGGTTGCTACTAGAAGAGGCACTGGCACCTATATACCTCCTTGCAACCCCTCCTCATTCAAAGCAATCTCAATCACACACTCACATACACATTCATTCTCACTCATCTTCATCTCAGTCACCTTAACAGACGGAATCCATGGCAATAAAGACCATTCATCCTAGGGCTTCCTCAACACAGAAGGAGGCCGAGTTATCTCGGGCTAATAAGGGAGGAAAAGGAAAGGGTCCCATGCATGAAGAAGATCATCCACCATCTCCACCTCCTCGCTCTACCCCTCATCCTTCAGGACGATTTGCCCCTTCTAGCCATCCCTCCAAGGCCTCTAGAAGGCCATTTCTCAAACCTTCCAGGGGACCTCCTAACATTGATTCTCTTGACTACAAAACCAAATTGGTAAACCTTCTCATTCTCATTATGATTCTCTCTGCTTTTCTTCCTGTATGGATTATGAGTTTCACAAACAAGTACTGTCAAAACGTTCTCTATGATCTACTTTAGTTGTTGACCTTAAGGCTCTGACTGAAAAAGGAATTGATTTTAAAGTTAACTTTGATCTTTTGAAATGGAAAAACATCTTCAATATTCGAAAACCAGTATATCCGAATTTGGTCAGAGAATTTTATACCAACTTGCTTTTTCATGAGGGAGAAATCCACTCTTATGTCAAGGGTTGTCAAATTGTTGTGAATAAGGAAATCATTAGTGATGTACTTGGTTATGAAGACATCGGAGTGAGAGCCTACATGTCTGGAAAATGAGATGACCATCTAGGTATCTCTCATTAGGATGCCTTGGCTAGCATTTATGAAAATTTTTCACTTATGGATGGTATGATTTCCACCCATAAGGCTCTAGGTCCTGTTAGAGCCCAACTCTACCGAATCATCACTCATATTATTCTTCTCCAAAGTGGATCATACCAGCGAGTTACCATCTGTGATATTTTGGTGCTGTATGCCACTCTGAATCTTGCTCATATTTCATTTGCTTACCTCATGATTCGTCACATGCTAGACTGTGTTAGAAGTGAGAAAAATATTTCTCTACCTTATGAAATATTTCTGACTTGCATATTTGAATCTTTTTCAATTGATCTAAGTAATGAGTCTGTCGAAAACAAAGTTTCATCTCTAAAGGGCGGTGGTGCAATGAAACAAGCCAAAGGAAAGTACACCAAGACCACTAAGGATCAAGTTTTGGATGAAAGTGAAGATGAAAGCCTTTCCTCACCTTCAGTGGCTGGTACTTCTGATTCCCACAAGTACTTGATTACTGGGGTTGTCAAAGATGTCCTCCAAGAGTTTGTGTCTATGACCAAACAGATGGTCTAATCAAGCAAACAAATTCGAAAGATTACAATTCAAACTGAAAAATCTTTGATGAAATCCCATGACCGAATTAAGGTACTTTTAAAGCACCTTGATTCACTTGATGAGGATCAGGTAATGTCCGAGAAAGAGGAAGACATCTTGGAGACTGAAGAAGAGGAATCTGATGCTTAGTCTTGTCCCCTGTTGCCCTTGGAAGTTTGATACTTAGTTGTTTCTGAATTCTGAACTCTATTTTGATGGCACTGTGTTTCTTGGTACTTTGGATACTGCTTTAAATACTACTTTATGGATGACTGTAATAGGATTATCTCATTAACTTTGTTAGTAATAGCTTGTTTAACTTGCTGTTTTGGATTGTTTAGAGACATTCTTTCTGCAGGTTTCCTCCTTGATAACAAAAGAGGGAGAAAATAAGCTAAAAAATGGGCTATTGCTAAAAATAGCTACCTCTATTTTAAATTTTTGAACATGAGAAAAGAAACAAAGAAAAATGAATTAAAAATGGGTTACTAAAAATATTTGCCTCTACTTTGAATTTGTGAAACTCATGTTTTTGTTTGATGGAAAGTTTTTATCTCATGACTGCCTATGTTCTATTTTGAATGGCTGCCTCTGTTTTGGAAAGATGAGAAATCACATTTAAATGCTTTTGTCTTGTTCTTTGATATCTAAATTCTAAGAATATTAGCTTTAATCTGTGATTACTCTGTGTTTGATAAGGCTGATTAATGATCTTGTGAAAAACCTTGCAAAAACTAAACAGGATGTGGTGTTTTAGAATTGTTTGCAAATATATTGGTTACTTGGAATTGTTTCCACAGGTTGTTAAAAGCAAACATTTAAAAAGATCTTAGTGATCAAAGAAAAGGGGGAGTTTCATATTAAATAAATCATCAAAGGGAAGTTTCTTACCCTCAACTTCTCTCAATTCATTCTTTAATAATGTTTTTCATTAAGGGAGAAATTTTTGAATTTGGAAAACTAAAACTTAATTAAAGTGATGACCAAACATTATTGACTTATTATCAAATTGGTTATATGATTGTTTTTGTGTAATGTGCAGAAATTAATTTTCTTTTTTTATTCTCTTTTATACTGTGGCCAATCCTGAAGTTGGTTCTATACATGTGACCAGCTATCAGGAAAAGAATCGCAATAGCTAAATGATGGTGCACAATATCAGTCAGCCATAAGCTTTGCGTTTGTAGTACGTGTGTCGCCCAGGGCATAAGGGGCATGATGACTTGACGTCATCCTCACCTTCCTCCGGCTTATCACTACAATAGAAAAGAGAATAAAAAATAAGAGGGATATTCAATTTATATAAAACAGTTTCCCTTTTCTTTTTTAACCATATTTGCTTCTCCTGATGGTTGCTCAAGTAACAAAAATGTTGTATTTTCTGGTACCTCATTATGGATTGTATTAGTTTTTTTAGTGGGTATTCTTAATTCTATCATCTTTTGAAGCTATATCCCGATTCAAGATAAATTCATGAGGAAGTGGAATCTCCTTTGGATCTACTCCAGCATTTAAAAATTGGTTTCTTTCATAACAATTTCTATTAGAAATGAATTTTCTAGCATTTGACTCCGTACCACTGAAAAGTTGAATACGACAATACCCGAAGATTCACAAGTAGCTGAATATTTATTCCAAAAGGGCTTATTTGATTCAATCGTACCGCATAATCCTTTAAAAGGGGTTTTAAGTGAGTTATTTCAGCTCCATGCTTTCTTCCCTTTGTGAAAAAATTAGCAGAGTTTAAAAGATTTTTTTTTTCTTTTTCCAAATAAAAAAATGAAAAAGTGTATTATTGAAACAAGCCCAGTAAGAAAGCCCATAAACACAAACACATTGGCCAACACAAATTTTAACCATACCATTCACTCAAATCTTGATCCAAAAAGGATGGACAACTGAACCATAAGAAAGAAAGAAATCAAACCTAGCCCAAATAAAGATCCAAGTCCAAGTCGGTGATCACTCTCAAACTCGTTACTAACCGGATAAATAAAATTCAATTCATTTGAATCCCTTATTCACTTCCACCAAACACAATCTCTCTCTTCTCTCTTTTCTTTTCCTTCCAGATGAGCGGATAATTTATACGCTTTTTGGCATTGTTTTTAGTATGCTTTTAGTATATTTTAATTAGTTTTTATTATATTTTTATTAGTTTTTATTTAAAAATCATATTTCTGGACTTTACTATAAGTTTATGTGTTTTTCTGTGATTTCAGGTATTTTCTGGCTGAAATTGAAGGACCTGAGCAAGAATCTGATTCAGAGGCTGAAAAAGGACTGCAGATGCTATTGGATTCTGACCTCCCTGCACTCAAAGTGGATTTTCTGGAGCTACAGAAGCCCAATTGGTGCGCTCTCAATTGCGTTGGAAAGTAGACATTCTGGGATTTCCATCAATATATAATAATCCATACTTTATCCGATATTTGATGGCCTAAACAGGCGTTCCAAGTCAGCTCAAGAATTCTGGCGTTTAACTCCAAAACTGGCACAAAAGTTGGAGTTAAACGCCCAAACTGGCACAAAAGCTGGCGTTTAACTCCAAGAAAAGTCTCTACACATGGAAGCTTCAATGCTCAGCCCAAGCACACACCAAGTGGGTCAGGAAGAAGATTTCTGCATTAATTACTGATTTCTGTAAACCCTAGGCTACTAGTTCTCTATAAATAGGACCTTTTGCTATTGTATTTTCACACTTGATATTTTTTGGATCTTTGATAAGTCTTATGCTATCTTAGACATGTTTGGGGGCTGGCCTCACGGCCATGCCTGAACCTTGTTCTTATGTATTTTCAACGGTGGAGTTTTTACACACCATAGATTAAGGTGTGGAGCTCTGCTGTTCTTCATGAATTAATACAAAGTACTATTGTTTTTCTATTCAACTCAAGTCTATTTCTTCTCCAAGATATTCATTCGTTCTTCAACTTGATGAATGTGATGATCCGTGACATTCATCATCATTCTCACCTATGAACATGTGCCTGACAACCACCTCTGTTCTACTAGCAATGGCTTGAATGCGTATCTCTTGGGTTTCTGATCTAAGATTGGAACCTTCGTGGTATAGGCTAGAATTATTGGCGGCCATTCCTGAGATCTGAAACGTCTAAACCTTGTCTGTGGTATTCTGAGTAGGATCTGGGAAGGGATGATTGTGACGAGCTTCAAACTCGCGATTGTGGGGCGTGTGACAGACGCAAAAGGATCAATGGATCCTATTCCGACATGATCGAGAACCGACAGCTGATTAGCCGATGTTGTGACAGAGCATCAGGACCATTTTTACTGAGAGGACGGGATGTAGCCATTGACAACGGTGATGTCCAACATAAAGCTTGCCATGGAAAGGAGTATGAATGATTGGAAGAAGGCAATAGGAAAGCAGAGGTTCAAGGGGAACAAAGCATCTTCATACGCTTATCTGAAATCCACCAATGAATTACATAAGTATCTCTATCTTTATTTTATGTTTTATTCATCTTTTAATTATCAATCCTCCATCACCATTTGAATCTGCCTGACTGAGATTTACAAGATGACCATAGCTTGCTTCAAGCCGACAATCTCCGTGGGATCGACCCTTACTCACGTACGGTTTATTACTTGGACGACCCAGTGCACTTGCTGGTTAGTTGTGTGGAATTGTGACAAAGTGTGATTCACGTTTGAGAGCACCAAGTCTTTGGCGCCATTGTTGATGATCACAATTTCGTGCACCAAGTTTTTGGCGCCGTTACCGGGGATTGTTCGAGTTTGGACAACTGACGGTTCATCTTGTTGCTTAGATTAGGTACTTTTCAGAATTTTTAAGAATGAATTCTAGAGTTTCAAGGTGATGTTCTTATCATCACAAAAGCTGATTGATTCTCATCAATTTAGCTATTGAATGTAATGTCCTACTGAAACTTGGCCAAACATGTCTAATCATTTTAGACTGAAGCTTTAGACTAACATTGCATGATTCCTGGAATCCTTATTAAAAGTTTTGATTCTCTTTATTTTCTTTTCTATATAATTTTCGTAAAAAATACAAAAAAATTTTAAAATCATAAAACCAAAAATATAATTTTCGTAAAAAATTCAAAAAAATTTCAAAATTGTGTCTTTTCAAGCTAATAATATAGAGAATTGAAGATTCAGAACATTCAGCAGAGGAATCAAACAGAAAAAGTTGGGCGTTCAAAACGCCCAGTGAAGAAGGAAAACTGGTGTTTAAACGCCAGCCAGGGTACCTGGCTGGGCGTTTAACGCCCAAAAAGGTAGAGATTTGGGCGTTAAACGCCAGAATGGGCACCATTCTGGGCGTTTAACGCCAGGATGACACTAGAGGGAAGATTTTGTTTTTAATTCACATTTTTTTCAAGTTTTCATAATTTTTCAAAATCAAATCTTTTTCAAATCATATCTTTTCAATCATATCTCTTTCAAAATCAATTTCTTTCCATTTTATATTTATTTTTACTATTTTCAAAAATCCTTGCTTCAATTCAAGATTTACTTTAAAAATTTTTAAGTTGTTACTTGCCTATTAAGAAAGGATCAAATTTTAAATTTTAGAATCATATCTTCTAATTTCTTGTTAGTCAAGTAATCAACTTTAGTTTCAAAACTTTCTCTTTTTAATTTGATTTTCTTATCTTTTCAATCATATCTTTTTAATTTCTGATTTCAAAATCTTTTTCAAAAAAATCACTTGATTTCTTTCCCAATCTTAGTTTTCGAAAATCATCAATCAAATTTTCAAAATTTCTTTTAATTATTTCAAAATCTTTTGCTTTAATTTTCGAAAATTCTTCCCCTCTTCTCACATCCTTCTATTTAAAGGACTAAGACTCCTCATCAAGGTGCAATTCGAACTCTGTCCCTCTGGATAAGTTTGAATTCCCTCTTCTCCACCTCCTCCTTCTATTCTTCTTTTCCTCTGACACCTTAAGGAATCTCTATACTGTGACATAGAGGATTCCCTACTTTCTTGTTCTCTTCTCTTTCATATGAGCAGGAGCAAAGATAAAGGCATACTTGTTCAAGCTGATCCTGAACCTGAAAGGACCTTGAAGAGAAACCTAAGAGAAACTAAAGAACAATTCTCTTTAGAGGGCCTAACAGAACTCTTCAAAGAAGAAGAAACCATGGCAGCCGAAAACAACAACAATGCCAACAATACAAGGAAGGTGCTTGGTGACTTTACTGCACCTACTCCTGATTTTTATGGGAGAAGCATCTCAATCCCTGCCATTGGAGCAAACAACTTTGAGCTTAAGCCTCAATTAGTTTCTCTAATGCAACAGAATTGCAAGTTTCATGGACTTCCATTGGAAGATCCTCATCAGTTCTTAGCTGAGTTCTTGCAAATCTGTGACACTGTCAAGACCAATGGGGTTGACCCTGAAGTCTACAGACTTATGCTTTTTCCTTTTGCTGTAAGAGACAGAGCTAGAACATGGTTGGATTCACAACCTAAAGAAAGCCTGAACTCTTAGGAAAAGCTAGTTAATGCCTTCTTGGCAAAGTTCTTTCCACCTCAAAAATTGAGCAAGCTTAGAGTGGAAGTCCAAACCTTCAGACAGAAGGATGGTGAGTCCCTCTATGAAGCTTGGGAGAGATACAAGCAATTGATCAGAAGGTGCCCTTCTGACATGCTTTCAGAATAGAGCATCATAGGAATCTTCTATGATGGTCTATCTGAACTATCCAAGATGTCATTGGATAGCTCTGCTGGAGGATCTCTTCATCAGAAGAAGACGCCTGCAGAAGCCCGGGAACTCATTGAAATGGTTGCAAATAACCAATTCATGTACACCTCTGAAAGGAATCCTGTGAATAATGGGTCAACTCAGAAGAAAGGAGTTCTTGAGATTGATACTCTGAATGCCATGTTGGCTTAGAATAAAATATTGACCCAACAAGTCAATATGATTTCTCAGAGTCTGTCTGAAATGTAAGCAGCAACAGGCAGTACTAAAGAAGCTTCCTCTGAAGAAGAAGCTTATGATCCTGAGAACCCAGCAATGGAAGAGGTAAATTACATGGGAGAACCCTATGGAAACACCTATAATCCTTCATGGAGAAATCATCCAAATCTCTTATGGAATGATCAACAGAGACCTCAACAAAGTTTCAACAACAATAATGTTGGAAGAAACAGGTTTAATAATAGCAAGCCTTTTCCATCATCTTCTTAGCAATAGACAGAGAATTCTAAGCAAAGCCACTCTGACTTACCAACCATAGTCTCTGATCTAATCAAGACCACTCAAAGTTTCATGACTGAAACAAGGTCCTCCATTATAAATTTGGAGGCACAAGTCGGTCAGCTGAGTAAGAAAATTACTGAACTCCCTCCTAGCACTCTCCCAAGCAACACATAAGAGAATCCAAAAAGAGAGTGCAAGGCAATAACCACAACCCACACGGCCGAACCTGGAGAGGAGAAAGAGGTAATGATCTCCACTAAGGAAGACTTCAATGGACGTCCACTGACCTCCATGGAGTTCCCTAAAGAGGAACCATGGGAATCTGAGGCTCAGACTGAGACCATAGAGATTCCATTAAATTTACTTTTGCCATTCATGAGCTCTGATGAGTATTCTTCCTCTGAAGAGGATGAAGATGTTACTGAAGAGCAAGTTGCTAAGTACCTTGGAGCAATCATGAAGCTAAATGCCAAGTTGTTTGGTAATGAGACTTGGGAGGATGAACCTCCATTGCTCATCAAAGAACTGGATGACTTGACTAGGCAGAGATTACCTCAAAAGAGACAGGACCCTAGAAAGTTCTCAATCCCTTGTACCATAGGTACCATGACCTTTGAGAAGACTCTGTGTGACCTAGAGTCAAGCATAAACCTTATGCCTCTCTCTGTAATGGAGAAGCTAGGGATCATTGAGGTACAAGCTGCAAGAATCTCACTAGAGATGGCAGACAATTCAAAGAAACAGGCTTATAGACTTGTAGAGGATGTCTTGGTGAAGGTTGAAGACCATTACATCCCTGCTGATTTCATAGTCCTAGAGACTGGGAAGTGTATGGATGAATCCATCATCCTTGGCAGACCCTTCCTAGCCACAGCAAAAGCTGTGATTGATGTTGACAGAGGAGAATTGATCATTCAAGTGAATGGAGACTCCCTTGTGTTAAAAGCTCAAGGATATCCCTCTATCACCATGGAAAGGAAGCACGAAGAGCTTCTCTCAATACAGAGTCAATCAGAGCCCCCCACAGTCAAACTCTAAGTTTGGTGTTGGGAGACCACAACTAAACTTTAAGTTTGGTGTTGAACCCCCACATTCAAACTCTAAGTTTGGTGTTGGGAGGTTTCAACATTGCTCTGAACATCTGTGAGGCTCCATGAGAGCCACTGTCAAGCTATTGACATTAAAGAAACGCTTGTTGGGAGGCAACCCAATTTTTACTTATCTATGTTAAATTTCTATTTTCCTTTGTTATTTTATGTTTTCTGTAGGTTGATGATCATGTGAAGTCACAAAAACAATTGAAAAAGCAAAAATAAAGTGAAAACAGAATGAAAAATAGAACACCCTAGAGGAAACAGTTACTGGCTTTTAAACGCCAGTAAAGGTAGCAGAATAGGCGTTAAACGCCCAGTCTGGCACCATTCTGGGCGTTTAACGCCAGAAAAGGGCACCAGACTAGCGTTTAACGCCAGGAATGGGCAAGAAGCTAGCGTTAAACGCCAAAAATGGGCAGCAGCGTGGCGTTTAACGCCAGAATTGGCAGCAAGGGGCGTTTTGCACGCCACATGGTGCAGGGATGAAAAATTCTTGACACCTCAGGATCTGTGGACCCCACAGGATCCCTACCTACCCCACCACTCTCTTTCTTCTTCACCCATTTACCAATCACCTCAATACCTCTTTCCCAAAAACCCCTCACCTATCAAATCCCACCATTCTCTTCACCACTCACATCTATCCTTCATAAAACTCCCCCTACCTCACCATCCAAATTCAAACCACTTTCCCTCCCAAACCCACCCATAATGGCCGAAACACAAAACCCACTCCATCTCCTCTATTTCTTCTTCTTCTACTATCTTCTTTCTTCTTTTGCTCGAGGACGAGCAACCTTCTAAGTTTGGTGTGGTAAAAGCTAAAGCTTTTTGTTTTTCCATAACCATTTATGGCACCAAAGACCGGAGAAACCTCTAGAAAGAGGAAAGGGAAGGCAAAAGCTTCCACCTTCGAGTCATGGGAGATGAAGAGATTCCTCTTAAAGGTGCATCAAGACCACTTCTATGAAGTTGTGGCCAAGAAGAAGGTGATCCCCGAGGTCCCTTTTAAGCTCAAAAAGGGCGAATATCTGGAGATCCGATATGAGATCCGAAGAAGAGGTTGGGAAGTTCTCACCAACCCTATTCAACAAGTCGGAATCTTAATGGTTCAAGAGTTCTATGCCAATGCATGGATCACCAAGAACCATGATCAAAGTGTGAACCGGGACCCCAAGAAATGGCTTACAATGGTTCGAGGGAAATACTTAGACTTTAGTCTGGAAAATGTAAGGTTGGCATTCAACTTGCCTATGATGCAAGGAGATGCACACTCCTACACTAGAAGGGTCAATTTTGATCAAAGTTTGGACCAAGTCCTCATGGACATATGTGAAGAGGGCGCTCAATGGAAGAGAGATTCAAGAGGGAAGATGGTTCAACTAAGAAAGCATGACCCCAAGCCCGTGGCTAGGGGATGGTTGGAGTTCATCCAACGCTCAATCATTCCCACTAGCAACCGGTCCGAAGCTACTATAGACCGGGCTATCATGATACATAGCATCATGATTGGAGAGGAAGTGGAAGTTCATGAGGTTATATCCCAAGAACTCTACAAGGTGGCGGACAAGTCCTCTCCTTTGGCAAGGTTAGCCTTCCCTCATCTCATTTGTCACCTTTGCAATTCGGTTGGAATTGACATAGAGGGAGACATTCTCATTGATGAGGACAAACCCATCACTAAGAAAAGGATGGAGCACACAAGAGATCCCACTCATGAACAAGAGCATGAGGAAATTCCTCATCATGAAATCCTTGAGATGCCTCAAGGGATGCATCTTCCTCCACAAAACTATTGGGAGCAAATCAACACCTTCCTAGGAGAATTAAGTTCCAACATGGGACAACTAAGGGTGGAGCACCAAGAGCATTTCATCCTCCTCCATAAAATTAGAGAAGATCAAAGAATCATGAGAGAGGAGCAACAAAGGCAAGGAAGAGACATTGAGGAGCTCAAGCACTCCATAAGATCTTCAAGAGGAAGAACAAGCCGCCATCACTAAGGTGGACACGTTCTTTAACTTCCTTGTTCTTTATTTTCCTGTTTTTCGAAAATTATGCTTTATGTTTATCTATGTTTGTGTCTTTATTACATGATCATTAGTGTCTATGCCTTAAAGCTATGAAAATGAATCCATCACCTTTCTTAAATGAAAAAATGTTTTTAATTGAAAAAGAAAAAGAAGTGCATGAATTTCAAATTTTAAAACAGTTTAATTATTTTGACGTGGTGGCAATACTATTGTTTTTCTGAATGAATGCTTGAACAGTACATATTTTTGAATTTGATTGTTTATGAATGTTAAAATTGTTGGCTCTTGAAAGAATGAAAGGAAAAGGAGAAATGTTATTTGATGATCTGAAAAATCATAAAATTGATTCTTGAAGCAAGAAAAAGCAGTGAAAAGCTTGCAAAAAAAAAAAAAGAGGAAGGAAAAGCAAGCAGAAAAAGCCAATACCCCTTTAAACCAAAAGGCAAAGGTGATAAAAAGGATCCAAGGCTTTGAGCATCAGTGGATAGGAGGGCCCACAGGAATAAAATCCTGGCTTAAGCGGCTAAACCAAGCTGTCCCTAACCATGTGCTTGTGGCGTGAAGGTGTCAAGTGAAAACTTGAGACTGAGCGGTTGAAGTCGAGGTCCAAAGCAAAAAGAAGAGTGTGCTTAAGAACCCTGGACACCTCTAATTGGGGACTCTAGTAAAGCTGATTCACAATCTGAAAAGGTTCACCCAGTTATGTGTCTGTGGCATTTATGTATCCGGTGGTAATACTGGAAAACAAAGTGCTTAGGGCCACGGCCAAGACTCTTAAAGTAGCTGTGTTCAAGAATCAACATACTTAACTAGGAGAATTAATAACACTATCTGGATTCTGAGTTCTTATAGATGCCAATTATTCTGAACTTCAAAGTATAAAGTGAGATGCCAAAACTGTTCAGAAGCAAAAAGCTAAAAGCCTCGCTCATCTAATTAATACTGATCTTCATAGATGTTTTTGGAATTCATTGTATATTCTCTTCTTTTTATCCTATTTGATTTTTAGTTGCTTGGGGACAAGCAACAATTTAAGTTTGGTGTTGTGATGAGCGGATAATTTATACGCTTTTTGGCATTGTTTTTAGTATATTTTAATTAGTTTTTATTATATTTTTATTAGTTTTTATTTGAAAATTATATTTCTGGACTTTACTATGAGTTTGTGTGTTTTTCTGTGATTTCAAGTATTTTCTGGCAGAAATTGAGGGACCTGAGCAAAAATCTGATTCAGAGGCTGAAAAAGGACTGCAGATGCTGTTGGATTCTGACCTCCCTACACTCAAAGTGAATTTTTTGGAGCTAACAAAGCCCAATTGGTGCGCTCTAAATTTCGTTAGAAAATAGACATTCTGGGCTTTCCAGCAATATATAATAGTCCATACTTTGCCCGAGATTTGATGGCCCAAACAGGCGTTTCAAGTCAGCTCAAGAATTCTGGCGTTTAACTCCAAAACTGGCACAAAAGTTGGAGTTAAACGCCCAAACTGGCACAAAAGCTGGCGTTTAACTCCAAAAAAAGTCTCTACACATGGAAGCTTCAATGCTCAGCCCAATCACACACCAAGTGGGTCCGTAAGAAGATTTCTGCATTAATTACTGATTTCTGTAAACCCTAGGCTACTAGTTCTCTATAAATAGGACCTTTTGCTATTGTATTTTCACACTTGATATTTTTTGGATCTTTGATAAGTCTTATGCTATCTTAGACACGTTTGGGGGCTGGCCTCAAAGCCATGCCTGGACCTTGTTCTTATGTATTTTCAACGGTGGAGTTTCCACACACCATAGATTAAGGTGTGGAGTTCTGCTGTTCTTCATGAATTAATACAAAGTACTATTATTTTTCTATTCAACTCAAGTCTATTTCTTCTCCAAGATATTCATTCCTTCTTCAACTTGATGAATGTGATGATCCGTGACACTCATCATCATTCTCACATATGAATATGTGCCTGACAACCACCTCTGTTCTACTAGCAATGGCTTGAATGCGTATCTCTTGGGTTTCTGATCTAAGATTGGAACCTTCGTGGTATAGGCTAGAATTATTGGTGGCCATTCCTGAGATCTAGAACGTCTAAACCTTGTCTATGGTATTCTGAGTAGGATCTGGGAAGGGATGATTGTGACGAGCTTCAAACTCGCGATTGTGGGGCGTGTGACAGACGCAAAAGGATCAATGGATCCTATTCCGACATGATCGAGAACCGACAGCTGATTAGCCGATGTTGTGACAGAGCATCAGGACCATTTTCACTGAGAGGACGGGATGTAGCCATTGACAACGGTGATGCCCAACATAAAGCTTGCCATGGAAAGGAGTATGAATGATTGGAAGAAGGCAATAGGAAAGTAGAGGTTCAAGGGGAACAAAGCATCTTCATACGCTTATCTGAAATCCACCAATGAATTACATAAGTATCTCTATCTTTATTTTATGTTTTATTCATCTTTTAATTATCAATCCTCCATCACCATTTGAATCTGCCTGACTGAGATTTACAAGATGACCATAGCTTGCTTCAAGCCGACAATCTCCGTGGGATCGACCCTTACTCACGTAAGGTTTATTACTTGGACGACCCAGTGCACTTGCTGGTTAGTTGTGCGGAATTGTGACAAAGTGTGATTCACGTTTGAGAGCACCAAGTCTTTGGCGCCATTGTTGATGATCACAATTTTGTGCACCAAGTTTTTGGCTCCGTTGCCGGGGGTTGTTCGAGTTTGGACAATTGACGGTTCATCTTGTTGCTTAGATTAGGTACTTTTCAGAATTTTTAAGAATGAATTCTAGAGTTTCAAGGTGATGTTCTTATCATCAAAAAAGCTGATTAATTCTCATCAATTTAGCTATTGAATGTAATGTCCTGCTGAAGCTTGGCCAAACATGTCTAATCTTTTTAAACTGAAGCTTTAGACTAACATTGCATGATTCCTGGAATTCTTATTAAAAGTTTTGATTCTCTTTATTTTCTTTTCTATATAATTTTAGAAAAAAATACAAAAAAATTTTAAAATCATAAAACCAAAAATATTTTATGTTTCTTGTTTGAGTCTATTGTCTAATTTTAAGTTTGGTGTCAATTGCATGTCTTTATCCTTCTAATTTTCGAAAATTTATACATATTGTTCTTCATTGATCTTCAAGTTGTTCTTGATGATTTCATTGCTTTGATCTTCAAATTCTCTTGTTTTGTGTGTTTTGTTGTTTCTCATATGCATTCTCAATTTGTTAGTGTCTCTTATATGAAAATATTTAAGTTTGGTGTCTTGCATGCATTGTTTATTTGATCTTAGTTGAAATTTTTATTGTTTCTCATCATTAAAAAATTCAAAAATATTTTCAAAATTGTGTCTTTTCAAGCTAATAATACAGTGAATTGAAGATTCAGAACATTCAACAGAGGAATCAAACAGAAAAATCTGGGCGTTCAAAACGCCAAGTGAAGAAGGAAAACTGGCGTTTAAACGCCAGCCAGGGTACCTGACTGGGAGTTTAACACCCAAAAAGGTAGAGATTTGGGCGTTAAACGCCAGAATGGGCACCATTCTGGGCGTTTAACGCCAGGATGACACTAGAGGAAATATTTTGTTTTTAATTCACATTTTTTTCAAGTTTTCATAATTTTTCAAAATCAAATCTTTTTCAAATCATATCTTTTCAATCATATCTCTTTCAAAATCAATTTCTTTCCATTTTATATTTATTTTTACTATTTTCAAAAATCCTTGCTTCAATTCAAGATTTACTTTAAAAATTTTCAAGTTGTTACTTGCCTATTAAGAAAGGATCAAATTTTAAATTTTAGAATCATATCTTCTAATTTCTTATTAGTCAAGTAATCAACTTTAGTTTCAAAACTTTCTCTTTTTAATTTGATTTTCTTATCTTTTCAATCATATCTTTTTAATTTCTGATTTCAAAATCTTTTTAAAAAAAAATCACTTGATTTATTTTCCAATCTTAGTTTTCGAAAATCATCAATCAAATTTTCAAAATTTCTTTTAATTATTTCAAAATCTTTTGGTTTAATTTTCGAAAATTCTTCCCCTCTTCTCACATCCTTCTATTTAAAGGACTAAGACTCCTCATTAAGGTGCAATTCGAACTCTGTCCCTCTTGATAAGTTCGAATTCCCTCTTCTCCACCTCCTCCTTCTATTCTTCTTTTCCTTTGACACCTCAAGGAATCTCTATATTGTGACATAGAGGATTCTCTACTTTCTTGTTCTCTTCTCTTTCATATGAGCAGGAGCAAAGATAAAGGCATACTTGTTCAAGCTGATCCTGAACCTGAAAGGACCTTGAAGAGAAAGCTAAGAGAAGCTAAAGAACAATTCTCTTTAGAGGGCCTAACAGAACTCTTCAAAGAAGAAGAAACCATGGCAGCCGAAAACAACAACAATGCCAACAATACAAGGAAGGTGCTTGGTGACTTTACTGCACCTACTCCTGATTTTTATGAGAGAAGCATCTCAATCCCTGCCATTGGAGCAAACAACTTTGAGCTTAAGCCTCAATTAGTTTCTCTAATGCAACAGAATTGCAAGTTTCATGGACTTTCATTGGAAGATCCTCATCAGTTCTTAGCTGAGTTCTTGCAAATCTGTGACACTGTCAAGACCAATGGGGTTGACCCTGAAGTCTATAGACTTATGCTTTTTCCTTTTGCTGTAAGAGACAGAGCTAGAACATGGTTGGATTCACAACCTAAAGAAAGCCTGAACTCTTAGGAAAAGCTAGTTAATGCCTTCTTGGCAAAGTTCTTTCCACCTCAAAAATTGAGCAAGCTTAGAGTGGAAGTCCAAACCTTCAGACAGAATGATGGTGAGTCCCTCTATGAAGCTTGGGAGAGATACAAGCAATTGATCAGAAGGTGCCCTTCTGACATGCTTTCAGAATAGAGCATCATAGGAATCTTCTATGATGGTCTGTCTGAACTATCCAAGATGTCATTGGATAGCTCTGCTGGAGGATCTCTTCATCTGAAGAAGACGCCTGCAGAAGCCCAGGAACTCATTGGAATGGTTGCAAATAACCAATTCATGTACACCTCTGAAAGGAATCCTGTGAATAATGGGTCAACTCAAAAGAAAGGAGTTCTTGAGATTGATACTCTGAATGCCATGCTGGCTCAGAATAAAATATTGACCCAACAAGTCAATATGATTTTTCAGAGTCTGTCTGAAATGCAAGCAGCAACAGGCAGTACTAAAGAAGCTTCCTCTGAAGAAGAAGCTTATGATCCTGAGAACCCAGCAATGGAAGAGGTAAATTACATGGGAGAACCCTATGGAAACACCTATAATCCTTCATGGAGAAATCATCCAAATCTCTTATGGAATGATCAACAGAGACCTCAACAAAGTTTCAACAACAATAATGGTGGAAGAAACAGGTTTAGTAATAGCAAGCCTTTTCCATCATCTTCTCAGCAATAGACAGAGAATTCTAAGCAAAGCTACTCTGACTTACCAACCATAGTCTCTGATCTAATCAAGACCACTCAAAGTTTCATGACTGAAACAAGGTCCTCCATTAGAAATTTGAAGGCACAAGTCGGTCAGCTGAGTAAGAAAATTACTGAACTCCCTCCTAGCACTCTCCCAAGCAACACATAAGAGAATCCAAAAAGAGAGTGCAAGGCAATAACCACAACCCACACGGCCGAACCTGGAGAGGAGAAAGAGGTAATGATCTCCACTAAGGAAGACCTCAATGGACGTCCACTGACCTCCATGGAGTTCCCTAAAGAGGAACCATGGGAATCTGAGGCTCAGACTGAGACCATAGAGATTCCATTAAATTTACTTTTGCCATTCATGAGCTCTGATGAGTATTCTTCCTCTGAAGAGGATGAAGATGTTACTGAAGAGCAAGTTGCTAAGTACCTTGGAGCAATCATGAAGCTAAATGCCAAGTTGTTTGGTAATGAGACTTGGGAGGATGAACCTCCATTGCTCATCAAAGAACTGGATGACTTGACTAGGCAGAGATTACCTCAAAAGAGACAGGACCCTAGAAAGTTCTCAATCCCTTGTACCATAGGTACCATGACCTTTGAGAAGACTCTGTGTGACCTAGAGTCAAGCATAAACCTTATGCCTCTCTCTGTAATGGAGAAGCTAGGGATCATTGAGGTACAAGCTGCAAGAATCTCACTAGAGATGGCAGACAATTCAAAGAAACAGGCTTATAGACTTGTAGAGGATGTCTTGGTGAAGGTTGAAGACCATTACATCCCTGCTGATTTCATAGTCCTAGAGACTGGGAAGTGTATGGATGAATCCATCATCCTTGGGGACCCTTCCTAGCCACAGCAAAAGCTGTGATTGATGTTGGCAGAGGAGAATTGATCATTCAAGTGAATGGAGACTCCCTTGTGTTTAAAGCTCAAGGATATCCCTCTATCACCATGGAAAGGAAGCACGAAGAGCTTCTCTCAATACAGAGTCAATCAGAGCCCCCATAGTCAAACTCTAAGTTTGGTGTTGGGAGACCACAACTAAACTTTAAGTTTGGTGTTGAACCCCCATATTCAAACTCTAAGTTTGGTGTTGGGAGGTTTCAACATTGCTCTGAACATCTGTGAGGCTCCATGAGAGCCACTGTCAAGCTATTGATATTAAAGAAGCGCTTGTTGGGAGGCAACCCAATTTTTACTTATCTATGTTAAATTTCTATTTTCCTTTGTTATTTTATGTTTTCTGTAGGTTGATGATCATGTGAAGTCACAAAAATAATTAAAAAAGCAAAAATAAAGTGAAAAACAGAATGAAAAATAGAACACCCTGGAGGAAACAGTTACTGGCGTTTAAATGCCAGTAAAGGTAGCAGAATGGGCGTTAAACGCCCAGTCTGGCACCATTCTGGGCGTTTAACGCCAGAAAAGGGCACCAGACTGGCGTTTAACGCCAGGAATGGGCAAGAAGCTAGTGTTAAACGCCAGAAATGGGCAGCAGCGTGGCGTTTAACGCCAGAATTGGCAGCAAGGGGCGTTTTGCACGCCACATGGTGCAGGGATGAGAAATAATTGACACCTCAGGATCTGTGGACCCCACAGGATCCCCACCTACCCCACCACTCTCTTTCTTCTTCACCCATTTACCAATCACCTCAATACCTCTTCCCCAAAACCCCCTCACCTATCAAATCCCACCATTCTCTTCACCACTCACATCCATCCTTCATAAAACTCCCCCTACCTCACCATCCAAATTCAAACCACTTTCCCTCCCAAACCCACCCATAATGGCCGAAACACAAAACCCACTCCATCTCCTCTATTTCTTCTTCTTCTACTCTCTTCTTTCTTCTTTTGCTCGAGGACGAGCAACCTTCTAAGTTTGGTGTGGTAAAAGCTAAAGCTTTTTGTTTTTCCATAACCATTTATGGCACCAAAGGCCGGAGAAACCTCTAGAAAGAGGAAAGGGAAGGCAAAAGCTTCCGCCTCCGAGTCATGGGAGATGAAGAGATTCCTCTCAAGGGTGCATCAAGACCACTTCTATGAAGTTGTGGCCAAGAAGAAGGTGATCCCCGAGGTCCCTTTTAAGCTCAAAAAGGGCGAATATCTGGAGATCCGACATGAGATCCGAAGAAGAGGTTGGGAAGTTCTCACCAACCCTATTCAACAAGTCGGAATCTTAATGGTTCAAGAGTTCTATGCCAATGCATGGATCACCAAGAACCATGATCAAAGTGTGAACCCGGACCCCAAGAATTGGCTTACAATGGTCCGAGGGAAATACTTAGACTTTAGTCCGGAAAATGTAAGGTTGGCATTCAACTTGCCTATGATGCAAGGAGATGCACACCCCTACACTAGAAGGGTCAACTTTGATCAAAGTTTGGACCAAGTCCTCATGGACATATGTGAAGAGGGCGCTCAATGGAAGAGAGATTCAAGAGGGAAGCCGGTTCAACTAAGAAGGCATGACCTCAAGCCCGTGGCTAGGGGTTGGTTGGAGTTCATCCAACGCTCAATCATTCCCACTAGCAACCGGTCCGAAGCTACTATAGACCGGACTATCATGATACATAGCATCATGATTGGAGAGGAAGTGGAAGTTCATGAGGTTATATCCCAAGAACTCTACAAGGTGGCGGACAAGTCCTCTCCTTTGGCAAGGTTAGCCTTCCCTCATCTCATTTGTCACCTTTGCAATTCGGTTGGAATTGACATAGAGGGAGACATTCTCATTGATGAGGACAAACCCATCACTAAGAAAAGGATGGAGCAAACAAGAGATCCCACTCATGGACAAGAGCATGAGGAAATTCCTCATCATGAAATCCTTGAGATGCCTCAAGGGATGCATCTTCCTCCACAAAACTATTGGGAGCAAATCAACACCTTCCTAGGAGAATTAAGTTCCAACATGGGACAACTAAGGGTGGAGCACCAAGAGCATTCCATCCTCCTCCATGAAATTAGAGAAGATCAAAGAATCATGAGAGAGGAGCAACAAAGGCAAGGAAGAGACATTGAGGAGCTCAAGCACTTCATAAGATCTTCAAGAGGAAGAACAAGCCGCCATCACTAAGGTGGACCCGTTCTTTAAGGTAGCATTTGTTTTCGGAGGCAGGACACGGAGACATGGACAATACCTGTTTAAAAAGTGTTTGGAAGCAGAGACATGGACAGTGGACATATTGTCTCCGAGACAGTTTTTTATACTTTTGTGTCCACTCTTTCACGAAGGACAATGATGGACACGGGATTTGGAAGAGTGGACACGGACAATTTTATAAATTTTGTTTTCCTTTTTTTTCCACTTTTACCCCTTCTTATTTTTCCTATTGCGTTGTTTAGAGATACTTTTTTCTTCCTGTTCTTCCTTTATCTCTTTCTTTTCTAGGTACTCTCTCCTTTCTGTAGAATTTTTTATTGGAGGTAGATAATTCTTTTTTTTTTATCGTTTTACTTCAATACCATTTTAACCTTATATTGTATTATTTGATTTGTAATAAAAATAATAACAAAAATAATTAATCTTGAAACTTTTGAAAGATAAATATTAGCAAAAGTAAAATTGATCTTTTAAAATGCTAAAAAATAATTTATAAATTGTAATTGATTTTATATAATTTAAAGAAAAATCAGTTTTTTATAAAGAAAAATAAGTTTTTAGATAAAAAAATTAGTTTTTTTTTAAATAAAAATAGATTTTTATATGCAAAAACTAATTGTTTTTTCATGTAAAAATGGATTTTTTTTAAATTAATTTTTTATTTAAAATTAATTTGACTTATTAACTTAAACAAAATTTTTTATTAATCAAACTCAATTTTATTTTTTTTGTTAATCTTAACCATATGTATTCCTACATATTAATAATAAATTTTAAAATAAAATAATTATATTTATAAATTTTATTTTAATATAAATACTAATATATTTTTTTATTAAAATTTTTTGCCTCTTCAAATATTTTTTTTCAAGTTCCCTCTGTACTCCTACGTACTCTCATTTTTTATTAAATTAATTTGTATTGATGTAGAAAATTTGGAATCACAGGGCTATTTTAGTCATTTCATATAATATTTTAGTCTTGTTCATGTGTATCCAAACATAATACTAGACATTACATTAGTGTCTTGTCCATCGTATCCAAACACAATACACAAAAAATAATTTTTAGTGTCTCTGTTCTATTGTCTCCGTTTCAGTGTCATGTTCTGTCCTGTCTCTAAAAACAAACGCAGCCTAACTTCCTTGTTCTTTATTTTCCTGTTTTTCGAAAATTATGCTTTATGTTTATCTATGTTTGTGTCTTTATTACATGATCATTAGTGTCTATGCCTTAAAGCTATGAAAATGAATCCATCACCTTTCTTAAATGAAAAAATATTTTTAATTGAAAAAGAAAAAGAAGTGCATGAATTTCAAATTTTAAAACAGTTTAATTATTTTGACGTGGTGGCAATACTATTGTTTTTCTGAATGAATGCTTGAACAGTGCATATTTTTGAATTTGATTGTTTATGAATGTTAAAATTGTTGGCTCTTGAAAGAATGAAAGGAAAAGGAGAAATATTATCTGATGATCTGAAAAATCATAAAATTGATTCTTGAAGCAAGAAAAAGCAGTGAAAAGCTTGCAAAAAAAAAAGGAAGGAAAAGCAAGCAGAAAAAGCCAATACCCCTTTAAACCAAAAGGCAAGGGTGATAAAAAGGATCCAAGGCTTTGAGCATCAGTGGATAGGAGGGCCCACAGGAATAAAATCCTGGCCTAAGCGGCTAAACCAAGCTGTCCCTAACCATGTGCTTGTGGCGTGAAGGTGTCAAGTGAAAACTTGAGACTGAGCGGTTAAAGTCGAGGTCCAAAGCAAAAAGAAAAGTGTGCTTACGAACCCTGGACACCTCTAATTGGGACTCTTGCAAAGCTGAGTCACAATCTGAAAAGGTTCACCCAGTTATGTGTCTGTGGCATTTATGTATCCGGTGGTAATACTGGAAAATAAAGTGCTTAGGGCCACGGCCAAGACTCATAAAGTAGCTGTGTTCAAGAATCAACATACTTAACTAGGAGAATCAATAACACTATCTGGATTCTGAGTTCTTATAGATGCCAATCATTCTGAACTTCAAAGGATAAAGTGAGATGTCAAAACTGTTCAGAAGCAAAAAGCTAAAAGCCCCGCTCATCTAATTAATACTGATCTTCATAGATGTTTTTGGAATTCATTGTATATTCTCTTATTTTTATCCTATTTGGTTTTTAGTTGCTTGGGAACAAGAAACAATTTAAGTTTGGTGTTGTGATGAGCGGATAATTTATACGCTTTTTGGCATTGTTTTTAGTATGTTTTTAGTATATTTTAATTAGTTTTTATTATATTTTTATTAGTTTTTATTTAAAAATCATATTTCTGGACTTTACTATGAGTTTGTGTGTTTTTCTGTGATTTCAGGTATTTTCTGGCTGAAATTGAGGGACCTGAGCAAAAATCTAATTCAGAGGCTGAAAAAGGACTGCAGATGCTGTTGGATTCTGACCTTCCTGCACTCAAAGTGGATTTTCTGGAGCTACAGAAGCCCAATTGGTGCGCTCTCAATTGTGTTGGAAAGTAGACATTCTGGGCTTTCCAGCAATATATAATAGTCCATACTTTGCCCGAGATTTGATGGCCCAAACAGGCGTTCCAAGTTAGCTCAAGAATTCTGGCGTTTAACTCCAAAACTGGCACAAAAGTTGGAGTTAAACGCCCAAACTGGCACAAAAGCTGGCGTTTAACTCCAAGAAAGGTCTCTACACATGGAAGCTTCAATGCTCAGTCCAAGCACAAACCAAGTGGGCCCGGAAGAAGATTTCTGCATTAATTACTGATTTCTGTAAACCCTAGGGTACTAGTTCTCTATAAATAGGACCTTTTGCTATTGTATTTTCACACTTGATATTTTTTGGATCTTTGATAAGTCTTATGCTATCTTAGACACGTTTGGGGGCTGGCCTCACGGCCATGCATGGACCTTGTTCTTATGTATTTTCAACGGTGGAGTTTCTACACACCATAGATTAAGGTGTGGAGCTCTGCTGTTCTTCATGAATTAATACAAAGTACTATTATTTTTCTATTCAACTCAAGTCTATTTCTTCTCCAAGATATTCATTCGTTCTTCAACTTGATGAATGTGATGATCCGTGACACTCATCATCATTCTCACCTATGAACATGTGCCTGACAACCACCTCTGTTCTACTAGTAATGGCTTGAATGCGTATCTCTTGGGTTTCTGATCTAAGATTGGAACCTTCGTGGTATAGGCTAGAATTATTGACTGCCATTCCTGAGATCCGGAACGTCTAAACCTTGTCTGTGGTATTTTGAGTAGGATCTGGGAAGGGATGACTGTGACGAGCTTCAAACTCGCGATTGTGGGGCGTGTGACAGACGCAAAAGGATCAATGGATCCTATTCCGACATGATCGAGAACCGACAGCTGATTAGCCGATGTTGTGACAGAACATCAAGACCATTTTCACTGAGAGGACGGGATGTAGCCATTGACAATGGTGATGCCCAACATAAAGCTTGCCATGGAAAGGAGTATGAATGATTGAAAGAAGGCAATAGGAAAGCAGAGGTTCAAGGGGAACAAAGCATCTTCATACGCTTATCTGAAATCCACCAATGAATTACATAAGTATCTCTATCTTTATTTTATGTTTTATTCATCTTTTAATTATCAATCCTCCATCACCATTTGAATCTGCCTGACTGAGATTTACAAGATGACCATAGCTTGCTTCAAGCCGACAATCTCCGTGGGATCGACCCTAACTCACGTAAGGTTTATTACTTGGACGACCCAGTGCACTTGCTGGTTAGTTGTGCAGAATTGTGAAAAAGTGTGATTCACGTTTGAGAGCACCAAGTCTTTGGCGCCATTGTTGATGATCACAATTTCGTGCACCACTTCCCTATTACATCAAGTCACTGAACCAAAAAAAAAAAGAAAGAAAAAAGATCCAAACCTAGGGCTCAGCGAGGAACCAAAAACTTGTTTTCAATTTCAAACAAGAAGAAGGACTACAACAGAGAAGCAAATCCCATTTGAACAGAGCATCTTCAAAAGTTACTTTCCCCATACGTTCTTCAACAACAAACCATGAAGAAATCTGCTGAGCTTCAAGCACAAATCAAGTAACCATGGAAAATAAGAAGTCAATGATGCTCTGCCTTGAATTCACAACCCAAAACCAAACTTGGAGCCAAAGAAAAGATTCACAGTCGAGATCAAAGGAACTTGACAAAAAAGGATGAAAGAGAAAGGTATGTTGCATGTCAAAGATTCAGCCTTCTCTCTCTCTCTCTCTCTCTCTACTGACCACGCCGCTGCAAGTTCTGATGAAGGAGGAAGAAGACAACCTAAGTGTTGAACATTGGTTCAAACCTTGGAGGTTTTACTCTTTTATAATAAGGGTGAACAACCAAGGGTTGAGAAAGGAGAGTAGAAGAGAGCACTTGGTTCGATTCTCATAACTTCCTAAACTGTTCTAAGTTCTTCTCCTTCATGGTTACCATTTTGTTTTTATTTTTCTCAGTTTAGTCTGTCTGAGTCTCATTAAAAAGGCAAACATGGTGAAGTTTGTAAGAAAAAGCCAATGAATGAAAAAAGACAGTGAGCTAGACTTGGAGAAAAAGCCATAGTCATCTCAGAAATTCTTTATATGTTTTTCTGTTTTGTGTCATGATCCTGGGAGATTATCTTGCAAGTTGGGTTAGCACTTTGTTGTTGAAAGTTAGCTTTGAGTCCTAGTCAAGTTCTGTTTGGGTTAGAAACTGGACTTATCCCAGATAGGATTGGGTAGAATCCTAGGGAGTATTGATGATTGTAATCTATTGAAAAGATAGTGAAATTTCGTCACAGTTGTGATGGAGACTGGATGTAGGCTACATTGCACTAGGTAGTTGAACCAGGATATATCTATGTGTCAATTTCTACTCTCATCTCTGTTTTTTATTCTGCACAACAAGAGACAAAACAAAAGAATCTCCTACCGAGTTAAGAGACAAAATCAAAATATCTCATGTATTCTCTCAACAGAAAACAAGTTCACACGAAAAATAAAAAGGAGCCAACCAAGATTCAACTCCCTTCTCTTAGCTACTGGTAACCATCACCTACTAATCTTAAAAAAGCACTTACTATTTAAACTAATACCAAATAGTGTATTTGAATTTATTAAAATAAAATTGAATTTTCTTCCTTCGAATTAGATAAAACAACTTTAGTTGTATAACGAGCACTTTTATTATTTTAAAATTACTTAAAAATTTGTATTTTAGTTTTTTAAAATTAAATTTAAATATTAATATTCTAACTCCGTTAAATAACATTAATTATAAAAATAAAAGGACATGTTGGTCATTTCAAAATTAATTCTATATAGGATATACTTTAGTTTTTATAACTTAAAAATTCAATTTTTTATTTTTAATGCCTTTATAAACAACATTAATATTAAGAGGTATTTTGGTCTTTTAAATTAATGGTTAAATGAATATTTTAGTATTTTAAAATTAATCTTCAAAATGAGAAAATTTTGTCTTTTTAAAATTAAATACATTTTTTTAATATTTAAAACAATCAAACGACTTAGATTCTAAAAGGACATCTTTGTCTTTTGAAAATTAACTAAAAGTGTATTCTACTCTTTTCAAATTAAATAACTTTAATCTTAAATAATATTTTAATCTTTTAAAATTAACAATAAAAGGGTATAATTTTCTTTTCAATATTTCTAACTCTTTAATTTTTTTTGTTATAATTTTATAATAGTCTAATATCAATCTAAAAATAAAATAGATCAAAACTTAAAATAATAAAATAAAAAATCTTCATAAAAAAACATAAAATTACAAAACTCTAAACACACATTTTTGCACACTTCTCTTTTTTCATATTTAGGGTGTGTATAGTTGGGAGAATTATAAATAATTTTTAGAAATTTTAAGATAGGAATATCATATTTTTATTTTTGGTTTAAAATTTGAAAAATTATTCCCAAACAAATTTGATTTCAGAGAATCAAAATACTATCATTTCAATTTCTACTTTCCTCTTAAGTGTATTTGATTCCCATAAAAATAGAATTTGAATAACAAAGTAATACTTGAACCATACACCTTAAAGACTTTTAAAAATTTAAACACACACTTTTACTCGTTTTTAATTATAGAACTCTAAAACTCCATTGAGGTTTGGAGCACAACATCAGGTCCCTCATAGGAGTTAAAGGTGCATATTATTTCAATTAAAACAAATGTTAGAAATAAAAGACTAAACTGGAGAAAGGATTTGTGTATTATTGAGTATATTCAAGTTGTCTATTCAAGTTGTCTCGAATGATACAATATGAAAGGGTATTTATAGGTACTAAGAGAATCGTAATAATAAAGACATAATCTCCTATAATAAATATTCAGATATACTAAATAATACTAATTGATCCTAATTATATTCTGACATCCCCCCTCAAACTCAAGTGACAACTTGAGTTTGAAACTTATTTAAAACAACGAAATAAAGAGAAAAAACATAAACTGATAAAATGGATGCAGACGAAACTACCGGAAGGAAGCGCAGATGGAACTGCCGCTAGTCTGAAGGAAGCGCAGACGGAACTGCCGCTTGTCTGAAGGAAGCGCAGATGGAACTGCCGCTATCTGAAGGAAGTGCAGATGGAACTGCTGGAAAGAAACGCAGCCACAAGGAAACACAGACGAAATGCAGACGGAACTGTCACGAGAAAACGCAGACGGAACTGCCACGAGAGAATACAAACAGAACTGCCACAAGAGAACGCAGATGGAACTGCCACGAGAGAACGCAGATGGAACTGCCACGAGGGAACGCAGACGGAACTGCCACAAGTGAACGCAGACGGAACTGCCGAAAGAGAGCGAAAACTATATGATTTCTTCATGAGAATAAGTAAGCAGCGGATGACAATGGTGTTTGATCATTCGACTCGAAAAAATACAAGACAGAGAAAATAGGCTAGTCGGTGAGGTGAAAAAGCATCAAAGGAGTGACAAAAGGAAAAGATGAATGGCATAGAAAAAAAATGCAAAAACTACGGTGATTTCACCTCAAGGAAAACAACCTATCCTCTTCAAGGAGGATACCATGGCTCTGATACCATGTTAGAAACAAGAGACTAAACTGGAGAAATGATTTGTGTATTATTGAGTATATTCAAGTTGTCTATTCAAGTTGTCTCGAATGATACAATATGAAAGGGTATTTATAGGTACTAAGAGAATCGTAATAATAAAGACGTAATCTCCTATAATAAATATTCAGATATACTAAATAATACTAATTGATCCGAATTGATCCTAATTATATTCTGACAACAAATTTGAACAATCTAGCAATTATTTATCAAAGAACATGATCATTAAGGAATAACTAATCATATTAATACAATCATACTAATAACAATAACTAATCATTGAACAATCAAAAGCTATAGAATAGTTCAGTTATTTCACTTAAAAGGAAAAGTGGTAGTTCTTTTACATATCAACTTTTCATTTAAGAGACTTGCTATACATACAAGTTTTTTGGCATACAAATCTATACAAATCAGCTCAAGCCTAACAAAAACAACTCTCAATTTAAAGAGCGTGTAAACACGCGCTTCCTCAACTTTGAATAGCGCAAAATGAGAAACAGTTCTTTTTCAACGTTTGTATTCAACGTTCATCCTCATGCTCCTTCTCCTCCTTCTTCTTTGCATTCCTTTTCATTTTTCTTTGCATTCATTCTTCTTCTTTTTCACATTTTCATCCTCATCGTGGTTCTTTTTATTGTTGTTATTGTTGCTGCATTTTTTTCCTCCTCCTCTTTCTGTTGATTTTGTAACATTATGTATTTTTTTTCTTTGTTTGATTTTTTCTCCCAAGAAGAATTATAAGAAAATGAAATAAGAAGATGAAGAAGAAGAAGCAGTAGAAGATGAGAAGGAGGAAGAGGAAGAGTTTTGAATTATGCAGAACTTATCAGAATAAAAATACACCCAAATATCTTCGTGTTACATCCAAATTTGTTGTAAATACAGAAAAATATTTCCTCTAATGCTGCATTTTTTTTTCTTCTTCTTTTTTCCTTATTTCTTTCTTTCTTTTAGTTAAATGAATGTAAGTTCATCCTCTTCCAAGTAATTTTGCAGCATTATATGTTTCTTCTTCTTATTTGTTTGATTTTTTTGTTTTCATTCTTGTTAAGAGAGTAAAACAAGAAGAAACTTGAAAAGGTAAAACAAAAAAGAAAAGATGAATAAGAAAAAAGAAAAAAAAGATGGTGATGACGATAAAAAAAAAAGAAGAAGCAATAGAAGATGAGGAGGAGGAAGAGGAAGAGTTTTGAATTATGCAGAACTTGTCAGAATAAAAATACATCCAAATATCTTTGTGTTACACCCAAATATCTTCGTGTTACACCCAAATTTTGCCGCAAATACAGAAAAATATTTCCTCTAATGCTGCATTTTTTCTTCTTCTTTTTTTCTTATTTCTTTTTTTTCTTTTAGTTAAATGAATGTAAGTTCATCCTCTTCCAAGTAATTTTACAGCATTATGTGTTTCTTCTTCTTCTTTGTTTGATTTTTTTGTTTTTATTCTTGTTAAGAGAGTAAAACAAGAAGAAACTTGAGAAGGTAAAACAAAAAAAGAAAAGATGAATAAGAAAAAAAAGAAGAAGATGGTGATGATAAAAAAAGAAGCAGTAGAAGATGAGGAGGAAGAAGAGGAGGAGGAAGAGTTTTGAATTATGCAGAACTTATCATAATAAAAATACACCCAAATATCTCCGTGTTACACCCAAATTTGCTGCAAATACAGAAAAATATTTCCTCTAATGCTACATTTTTTTCTTCTGAATTGAACCACACCCGAGCAACTTGATTGGATTCAAAACAATAAAAGGAAGAGAAGAAATTCCAATGAAAAAAGAAGGAGGAAGAGGAAGAGGTAGTGTTGATGACGACGATAACTGTAAGAACCAAGACTAATTAATCTTCTAATTAAATAATTAAAATTGCCCAAAAATAGGATCCAAAAATTTAGGATGAGAATTAGAGGGTTTAAATATGATTTTTGGACTCAGTAGATTTTACTGAGAAAAACCGCGAATCGGCAGCCGAACCGGTCGAACCGATTTAAGTCTGTCCGATACTGTGTGAGAAAAATTAAAAACAGTAGAAAACCTTAGGAAAATATTTAAATTCGAAAACTGGGCGTTAATTTTAAAGGTTTGACCCAAAGTTGAGCCAAACGGGCTAAAAACGCCAACGGGTTGGACCGGACCCAAGTTGAGCCCAAGTCCAACATATATAAGTTCATTAAATGAACCCATCAGCACTTAGCAAACTTAAACACAACACCCACACCAGCTGAAAGCAAAAGAGGGAGAAGAGAGAAGAAACACTATTCATCATCATCTTCTCAAGCTCATAACTTGAGCTACGGAGCTCCGATCGTCGCACCGTTTGCGGCCATACGATCCTTGCGAAGAGCTCTACAAAACCCAGCCAAGAAACTGGTAAGAAAATCACGAAATCCCTCTCAGTTATTCCTTCCAAAATTTTGAAAATTTGGGACTTTGTGTTGAGTGAAATTTTGTGATTTTGGGTATTTAGGTACACTCTAGCACTTGGTTACTAGTGGGTTTTGCCCCAATCATCATTTATTAAGGTGAGCATACTTGATCTCTTGTGGTTTTGTGTATATATGAAACCCTAGGTTTGATTTATGGAATTTATGTAATTTCTAGCTTGAATTGGTGTTGTGTGGAGTATATTGGTGACTTAAATTGCTTGAAAGTGGACTTGGTGGCTGGACTTGTTGATCTTGGTTGAGAATTTGGTGAATTGAAGCTTGTTGGAGTTCAATTTTGGGATTTTGGTACATATTGAGAATCGGCCAAGGTATGGTTTCGGTTTCTTCTATGTAATATATAATATTTCTAGACACTTAGACTAGTGACTCATAGGATAGGATTGAATTAAATTGGTGGTTGGAATTGTTGTATTATGATGTATGATGAATTGATGATTTGGGTTGTTGATGAATTGCAATGTTGGTGTTGATAGCATGATATTGGAGATTGAGATTGAAATTGATTATAATGATTGTTGGTAAGGGTAAAATGATATTTGATTAATGTGTTGGTTGAGACATGAATGTATTATTATGTATTTGATAATGGGAATTGGTGATTGTATAAGGTGGAGTGGTGAATTGAGGTATGAAAAATGTGAAATTGATGTGTTTTGGGAGTTTGATGAGATTGTGGTTTAGTTTTGGTTGTGAAATTGGAAAATTTAGAATTTGTGAACTTTTGGTAAAACTGAAATTTTGATGAACTTCAATGAATCATATCTTGAGCTATTGTGCTTGAAATTCAATGTATTTTATATCAAATGAAAGATAATTGAACAAGCTTTAAAATAGTTTAAATTTTGTGGAAATCTGAAATTGGTAAAAGAAGATATGATTATTGAAAGTTTGGTGTCAAAATCTGAAATTCTGCAATGGTGCAGAATTTTGTGATTTCTGGTTTGTGTGCGCACGCACACCCCTGTGAGTTTTTAAACCTGTGCGCACGCACAGCCTTGTGCGTATGCATACACAGGGGAAGGCTTACTGATGGGAGAACTAGCACGCTCTGTGCTTACATATAACCAACGAAGTTCTGCAAGTTGTGCGCACGTACAACCCTGTGCGCACACACACGTTGGAAGGTGCATTCTGTTGAGGGAGTTCGCACGCCTTGTGCGAGCGAACAGAATTGAAAAATTTAACACCTGTGCATACACACACCTCTATACGTACACACACTTTTGAAAATCCTCCTGGGCGTGCGCACGCACACCCCTGTGCGAACGCACATGCCCTGTTTTTCAACTAAATTCTTGTTTTTAACTGTTTCACCTTCCCAACAAGCTTGTAACCTTCTCTGACACCATTTTAAGACTCTTTGGCTTATTTTCGGGTATCAAAACATGGGAAAGATCCTAGGAGATTTAATTTGGTATTACATTGAAAAGTTAGAGAATGGAGGCTTATGTTTCTAGTGTATTGAGGATGGCTTTGGTGGAGTGAGAAGGAAGAATGGCATATGAATTGAGAAACCGATGAGCTAATGAGTTCGGAATGGAAATATTGAATTGGCAGTGGTTGAGATGAGTCGAGGACTCGGAATAGAATGATGGATCCATGATATACTGAAAAATATTTTCTGAAAACTATTGAATTATTGTTTTATACTGAGATTATTGAGACGCTATGCGCCCGGCAGGGACGGTAGTTGGATCCCGCCTGTCGAGGTAGCGGCGGCGGCGTAAGGGCGGTGGTTCGTTCCGCTTGCATTGAGATGTGAGGTCCGTGGCAATAGTATCCCGCTCGAATCCCTTCGGATCACTAGAGTGTGCAAGCACAAAATCCTAGACGGTGTTCCGAGCACCATATCTTGGGGGTTCCCAATTATGATTCCGAAGGGCGACATCTCCATGGAGATGTGTCGGGTTGGTAGTTGAACCGACAATGTGATATCATAGCCAGTAGGACATACATTCATCATGTGCATCTTCTATCTGTTTGTATGCTTTGCCGACTTGAAATTGCTTGCCTAATTGTATAACATGCTTACTTGCCTATTTGAATTACTTGATATATATGTCTATACTTGTGTTTTACTTGCATTGATATTAATTATGTTTTCTACTGGGATTAAGGAGGCTCAGAAGGCGGTGGTGATGGGATCGCATGGAGGATAGGTTGGTGAAGGCTGTGGGACAGCGGAGAACTGTTAGATTAGAAAATTCTTTAAGTTAGATTACCCCTTTTTAAATATGTTAAGGTTGTTATGCTTTATTGTTCAAGTTATGTTTTAAGATGAATCTTGTGATGGATATGAAGTTATAGGATTGCCTCTGGCGTCCCGGAGTCTTATATCTTACATCACTGGGCACTGTTACTATATTGAGAACCTCCGGTTCTCATACCATATTCTGTTGTTGTTTTTCAGATGCAGGACGCAACTCACCTCGGTGAGTTGTTTCGATGGAGATAGAGCGGAGGATCCTGGATATATTTTGGAATCTTTTTGCTTATTTTGTTCATATCTCTCATATTTTGTTTTTACTTTTGCCTAGAGGCTTACGTTAAGAGAAAAATTTGTATAAGCTATTTTTAATTGTCAGGATTCTGTATTGTCTGTATATAGCTAGCCGGCTTAAACTTCGCGAGCCGTGGTTAGATCTTCATACTATTATACTCTTATATTTTCTAGAATATCTTACTTCTTCTATATATATATATTATGTGTATGAGATTAGAACTGTCATAACCTTTGATTAACATTTGCTTTACGACGCGAGATAAGGTTTAGGGTAATTAGGGTGTTACAATAACAAAACAGAAAAATAACGAAGAAGAAGAACGCACAGTAACAACAAGAAGAAGAAGAATGTGCAGTAACGGCATGAAGCGCGTGAATATAAATGACTTGTATGGAAAAAACGCTTATATGTGGAGAATAATTCTTCATTTAGTTATGCATGGGACTATTAAGATCCAATAGTTAGAAAAAAGGCTAATAATAGGATGTTCTACTCCACAACACAAAATTGCTCCAAACACCACAAAAAGTTACTGGAATAGCGACTGATTTAGCGACAGATGTATGTGATTGTTAAAACCTTAGTCGCTAAATTTAAAAATATTGATCAATTTCAGCCACTAACTGTTGACGACCGATTTTGTTGACCAATTTTCAACCAAAGCTACCAAACTAATATCAAACGATTTTTTAGTAACTTAAAAAATAAGTCGCAAAATGACGACCAACTCTTTAGTTGCAAAATGACGTCTAACGTTTCAATCGCGAAATTAGTCGCTAATTGGAAATCGATTTTTCAAATGTTAAATTTGTCTTTAACGGTAAAAGAAAACTCCTATTTTCGTTCTTAATAGCGACTACCTTTATGATGGCTAAATTGGTCGCAATGATTTCGATCACTAACAATAATTTCCTAAATTATTAATTTTTACTAAATTTCACATATACTATTCTTAAAGCGTAATTTACATATATAATTAAAATTCAACAAAATATAAAAACGATTAAATAGATTAATTAATTCACATAAATTCTAAAACATTCACAATGTCTACATATATAGTAAGCAAAAGTAATATTTATATAACTATTCACATCATTTAAATGTCTTAATTACTAACTAGTATTATGCTACAATAAATACAATCACTCTTCAGACGATTGTTTACCATCATCATCCTCTCCTGCATTTGTTTCTTCTCACTCTAATTGAGAAATTGAAATTTCAAAATTCAACTTTTTCCTCATCTGTTCCAGCAATCGGTTATTGAAATCAAATTCTTTTGCTGTCTTCTCCAACCTAGTTGTCAAGGCATTGAAATGCTTTGTGGTTGCATCAACTAAGAAGACCTGTAGACAGTATCATCATTTTGCATTAGTAGTGCTGTGCTGCTACTTAGATAAAGGCTAGTAATTGTTTGAATGATTGGAAATAGTGCAAAACAGAAGCTACAGTGAGATAGTAAATGATTTGAGTCAAACACAGTCACTGATATGGTAATACATAGCTACATATTTGTGTAATTTTTTTTTTTTAAAGGAAGGGATTGAGAGTATATATCTGATGGAGTCACAGAGAAGAAGATTTCGAGACTAGGAGTTTGTGAGGGCGTGTTACAAAATTACTTTTGAATTTTGGGTCTCAAATTGGACAAGTATTGCTAATAGATATATCTTTGAGCAACTAATATAAATTCAAGATCTTTACAACTATAGCTGTTCAAGAAATGGTTATTCATGTAGTGTTAGTAAAAATTAATAATATTTAAGATTTGAAAATGTACAACTACCTGATATTAAAAAGGTGATACAAAGTGTATAATTTATCTACTCCACCCTATTGTTTGTACATATTTAACCCGATTAATAATAAAATAAGTAATCCATATGCATACATCATACAACAAAGAAGAATTGAATACATACCCTAGGTGGATTTTGGTAGCACAAAAGATAAAAAGGAACGAAGAATCTAAATACACGAAAATGCAAATAAAGTTCATCAAAATGGTACTCAAAAGAATTCCAGTGTAATGAATTAATTTAGCAAACAAGTAACTTCATCTAGTCTTGTTTGTTACCCCTAGTCTCTGCTTGTAACTGTTCTCCTCTATTTGTTTTTATAGGGACAACTTTTGCTGGTGTTGAATGCTCAGATTGTGAGAACCGAATCAAAATTTGCATTAGGATAGTAACAACTCCCAAAGCAGCCATTGAAATTGTGAGACCTTTCCATGACATTAGTAGTGGAAAAAAGAGAACGAACTTCACAAATCCCACAAAAAGCAAAATATACCATGATATAACAACCTACACCAAAAGTTAAACTTGATTAGCAAAAAAACTCATTAGAAAACATGGTTCTGAGAAGCGGACCTAACCGGCCAGATCAACCGGATAAATTGGGAACTAGTTACCAAACTGGTTTGGTTAAGACAAAAATCGATTGGCAACGAACCAAAAAAATCGATCAAAAAACCAGTTAACTCGTCAAACTGACTTATTTTAGCAGTTAACCAATTTAAAATAATAAACTACAAAAAAAATCAATTTTTTCTAAAAGACATATATTTTATGCAATATATTATTTTATTTTATTCGATTCAACTCCGATTGAACCTCGTTGAACTTTTAAACCTTTGAATCTTTAATTCTACCGGTTTAATGACCAGTTCGGTTTTTAGAACATTGTTAGAGAACATAGAAGCCATGGAGGGGAAGGAAAAATTGGGAAGAGCTTGAAAAATAAATTGGATCACAAACAAACACTTACGGGGCAGAATTGAGTTTTTTGCTTTTGAGAATTTTGAAGAAAAATCTGCCAACTTATACTTTTCAAGATGCATTGTAGTTTTGCTCTAAAATTATTTTACTCCATACAATGAGATACAAGAAAAAGAAGATAAAAAAATGCAAAAGTCATACATATTGAGAGAGTATCTCACCAATAGAGACTTGATCGGTTTACCAGCATCATGAGATTCTTTGTCACTAAATTTATCTTCATATTTATGTTTGTCTAACAATGCATCCTGGTGTGCGCAATGGAGAAAAGACGGTGAGGGAAAAAGAATATAAAATAATTAAAAAAAGTCATAAAATGAAAATCTATAGACACAAAGCAAAACAATATATCAAAAAACTTTTGCAAAGGGTGTGTATGCACAAACTTCAGAAAAAATAAACTATTTACTCCTAATTGAATAAGAAAATCATGAAATACAAGGAACTTTTTGAAAGTATGCCTAGCAGATTCTTTATAATATACATAGAAATTATAAGATATCAAATTGAACCCACCTTAGCCACAAATACATCTCGACACCATTGAGCAACACCTTCATCATCCTTGGGTAATTCATTCATCAAATGTCGTTTAATATGAACATGCACCTAAAAAGGTAACAAGACTAGGCTTTTAATTGAGCAGGGCATTGGATACAAAAGATATTATTGAGTTATTGGCAATTCAAACAAAGGATCAGGATTTAGTTCCCTAACTTATAATTGGATGAGAGAAGCTTTTTCATTTGAGTAAAAGCCAGAAAAAGAAGGGATCAAGTCAATGGTGCAGTTGTTTCTAAATCTTGATTTTGATTGGCTTACCACTGAAGGTTCTCCCTTGAAGATTCTTAGCAATGTCGGAGGAGGTGAATTCTTAGGAATAGCTAGAGTTACATCATAAATGGCAGGAACAAAAGAACGCATATTGCTCACTGCTGAAACAAATCCCTGTAAAACAACATTGAATGTGTTATAATATAACATCCGAAGAAAAAAAGGGAAGCACCTCCAGCACAAAAATGCCTGATTGGCGCTTTCTTCACAGAATGTGTGTTTCGCTTAGGCGCCTTCCAGTCAGCATGCGAAAAAAAAAAAATACGAGGTGCCACTTGGCAAAACGATGGCACCTCAGTAAATAATTTGAAAAGGGAGACATTTTGGCAAAAAGTTTTAAAAATGGTGATATATTAGAACAAAATAACCCCTAAAAATCATGAAAAGAAAAAAAAAAAAAATACAAGATGCAAAAGAAAAAGGGAAAACAAGTGATTTCACCTTAGTTCTTGGAATCAAAACGTTTCTAGGAACAGGCAATCCAGTTGTGGTTGCATATTCCTGAGCAGCTAAAAGTTTGGCCTGTGTAAATCTTGTTCCTTCTACAAAGAGAGCCAACCAAAAGGGAAGAGGGTAATCCTGAAGTCGTTGTATGCCTGACTGAATTACAATATAACAAGCTCAACATAAGATGATCATAAAAAGAGAACAAGAAAACATTGAAAGACAAGAATATCTAATTTTGTGAGCATAAAGCATATATTTTAAGTAATTCATACCTTCAATGTGTTTTCATCTTTGGCCCAACTTCTCTCTAGAAAAAGATATTCAGCAAACCACATTGACCAACCAATCACCTTCATATATTTAATTTTCCGGTAGATTAACCATGGTAACAAATAGGGAAAATCATAACATGATATTATTCTAAAACGCTAACAATTGACAACAAGGAAAACATACATAAAATGTTGATGGTGTGCTACAATGAATTATATCTCACAAAAGGTTAAGTCGTTAAATAATGGTATATGGATGACTGTAATATCTACATGCACATTCTCATACATGAGTTACCATTTTCAAATTATGTTGAAATTTGATTTTAAATGGATGAGTGAGGAAACGAGGGGTTGAACTCTAAAACTAATTGGTCATATTGGGATTTGACATTATGTCACATCAAGCTAGACATTATGCAAATGTAGTTCATGCATGATAACAAAAATATAGAGTTAGTACTCATATTGGTCTCTAAAGTTATATTCGCACTTCAATCTGGTTTCCAAAGTTTCGGTTAACTCAATTTAGCCCCTCAACATAGAATTCGTGACTCACATTGGTCCCTAACCTTATTTTCGTCACAGAACAATTAATGATGTGCTGAGATGAACTTAAAACTGACACACTAAACTTCTTAATAGGTATTTAATGTGGTAATTGAAATTTCTTTTACCTCACTTTTCTCCCTCGAAACCTTTAAAACCTTAACCCTAATTTCACATAAGGGTTTTAAAGACTTAAACAGAAAATTGAAGTAACAATTTTAATTGCTACATCAGATAGCCATTAGGAAGTCTACCATGGCAGCCATCAATCTATCTCAATACGTCGTTAATAGTTCTATGAAGAAATCAGCCACAGGGACTAACGTAAGTCACGGATACCAAGTTAGGGACCAAATTGAGTAAATTAAACTTTGGGGACTAGATTGAGGTGCAAGTGTAACTTTAGAAACCAATTTGAGTATTAACTCAAAAAATATACCTGATCAGGTAAAAATAGATCATTTCATGAATTATCAATCCTTATAGTAGCTTGCCTCTTTTTTTAATTATTATTTCAAAGTCACAAGTCTAAATGAATCATACCGGAAGAAACTTTGATGACTTCTTCATCACAGCAAGGGCACTGCCAAGGCATCCAGATCGCTGTTGTATGTTCAATAATAAATAGTGATTCAAGCACAAATAAAATGTCAGTCATAAAATATATAAAGGATATGATATTTCACTATAAAGTATCACAAATGTAAAAATTGGGTTTAGATGTGCCTCTTTTTGTCCTAAGCAAGTCATGCTTAAACGTGTGAACATGTTAATGTGCTTGCAATGCTTGCATTGAAGATGTGAAAAACCCAAAAGTCATACTAAATAAGAAAATCACCTGAGCTAATATCCATCCAACAAGCCAATCAATATCACTTCTGTGATTGCATATGACAAGTGCATGCTCTTTACCTTGAAAATCATGACAAAAACAGAGGATGAGATTTTACTCCAGGAAATTTTGGCCCTTCAAAACAACCTTCTTTTACTTTCTAAAACAAACTCAACCATGCACACTAGAAGAAGAAAGAGGAAGAAAAGTTGAAATGGATTACACACCAAATGCATGGTACAAGAAACTTACCCATCTTGTTTATGATTTCTTGATCTGTGAATATTTGGAGCTGAAATAAGAAAGATCCAAATGAAAAAATTGATCATGCTAAATGCAAAATAGGAAATTTTAAACTGTGGTGAAATTCATGATGTTCAATATAAGATAACATCATATTTTTATCATTGTTGAAGGATGTGAAAAGTAAAATAGAGAGAGGCATTATGGTGATTTGGTGAATAAAAACCAACATAAACAATTATCTATTGAAAGGAGCAAGCAACAAAAGGAGCACTTTCAAGAATAGACTAATTCCTAGTCTTTTAGGTGCTCGATGCAGCAAATGATTTGAGAAAAGAACCATTAGCTTCAATTATGACTAAAAGTTTACCTAAGCATAAAATGTTTTCCTTTGACAAGGATAAGTCCCATTACATAATAAAGCAAACTCTCTCAATATTTTCGTATATGTGAAAACAAGTCTATCAAAGAGAGAAAGAACAATGAAAATCTCCGTGCTCTATTATTTGGCAGAATAAAGTAGAAACATTTAGTCTCTCACCAAATTTTTTTACTCCCTTCAAATCTTTTGTTATTGGTTAGACAACGTAGATTGAAGGAGAATAAAATCTGTCTAAAGTGAAGCAGAAAAGTAACTACAAAATGATAAAAATAGTGAAAAATAAAATAATTCATCTTCACTTTCTCTAACTACATGGATCACTGTTCTATAGTAGTAGTGTATGACATTAGAGTATTTTTTTTATATATAGACAAAAGAACATGTAATGTCTTTTTCTGAAATACCTACATTAATAGGAACCCAACATCTTTTGCAACAATTTCAAATCCATAACGGCATTGACAGTATAGAAACAGGCTACTGTAATTAAACAAATGATCATAATTTTTATTTCTGACCATTATTGTTACTGTAATCATGTAAAGAAACTGGCAAAATTGGATATTTTACATGATAAATTAAACACATCCTACAACATCCTCAACCTATGACACTCAGTTTTAATCAAACCTTATTTTCACAATTCTATTTAGCATCTTTTTAGTAGTAGGAAAAACCATAAGACCAGCTTTATATCTTAAGTAAGCAATTTCTAATGAAAATGTATGGTATAATTTTACATCATAACATAAAGGACTAGAATCTCAGAAATTTTGTAAAAAAAGATGTTCGTTGTAAGTCACAAATGCACAATATATCTAAATCTAATCTTACTAACTCTCATTCTTGGAAAAATGTATAGTTGACTATCAAGTTCAAAGGTTCTTAACTTCTTATAAGCTTACAAAAGCGAAGTAACATATTTCAATAAAAACTTAAAAATCCAATTTTACCTCATACAATCAAGATACTCCTGGCAAAATGTAAAAGAAAACTTTGAACTAGCAAATAATAATACCAAAAAAAAAAAAAAAACCATATCGGAGGAAAGGGAAGTTGATTTAATACCTTAACTCCTGCCCACCAATCAAATAGCCATACAAGTTCTAGCCACAACAATTCTAGTGCTACCCTACTGATTCTTCTGTACAAACTCTTGGATATTGGTCGTACAAGGCAATAACATATTGTCTGAGGCCAAATAAACAAAATCAAGAGGCTATATAATTAATTAATTAATTAAAGTAATCCAAGACATCTCATACAATTCTTGCTGCACAATTTAATCAGTTGCATTAAACCAAAAGTGATTCTCTCTTATCAAAGAAAGTTGAAAATAGTAGTTATCAACTTATTATTAACTTTCTTCGTTACGCAATGATTTATGCAATTGCTAGAAACAATCAAGCAGTTTCTTTCTCAGATTTTCAAAACTAATAAGCTTAAGTTATAATAATAATAATAATAATAATAATAATAATAATTTGTTCTATCAACAATTAAAAATCAATTAAAGTATACCAAATTTTCAGGCATAAGCATACGTTAAAAATGAAAAAACGCAACAACTTGATCGAGTGTATATGACAACAACATATCAAATCAAATAAGCAGTCTAATTTTCTCCTTTATCACAAACAACATTAAAAAATGGAATAGTTATATTTTTTTCCCCTTTTATTTTAAACTCAACGAAATGTGGATGAATAATTAACAAAAAGATCCTCCCAATTGAAAACCCTATTATTTAGATTATCAAAGAAGAAACACACACAAAAAGAAAGTATCTTTTTCCCTCTACATCGTTATTGTTTTTCCAGCAACAACAAATTGAAAAAAAAAAAGAAATATATATCAAACAATATCAAAATTTACAATTTTATTATTATTGTTTTGGGAAAAGAAAATTAAGGAGGAATAAGAATCAAAGAA